>NC_047658.1:34941575-35024075 GCF_011762505.2 Arvicanthis niloticus | reverse complement strand
ACACACACAGAGGGATATTAAATCTATATAGAATTTAATAAGTTTGTTTTCAAAAATATCTCTAAATGATTTCTTGACTATCATGGCATTTTCAGACACACTGAGTACATTGCTTGACCAGGAATCAAAAGCAACATTTCTTTCTTCAATGCAAGCAGTATAGTGCAGGGCACTTTAATAGGAATAAAGTTCTAATCAGGGGTGAAAGCTCATGCATGTAATAATCACAATGGAGGAAAGTGACACAGGCAGATTGCAAAGATTAAGCAGCAATCTGTACTTGCCAGCCAAGAGTCAGAATCAGAATCATTCAGACCAAAATGGAATCTTTCCAGTTAATAGCCAGGATCTAGATTCAAGAAGCCAGATACATGCTCAGCAGTCAGGTGCCACTGGATGCTTTTGTTTAATGTGTGTTAAACAAAAGCCAGAGACCAGATTAAAATATATTTCATTCATTTCATTTCAATTTTTCAGCTGCTGCAGCATAGAGGGACAGGGGAGAGAAATGAACAAGAGCATTGTTTTAAATTTCCCTAGATACAGTAGTTTTTTTTATCTCCATCACCAGGTGTGAAATCTCTCTCTCTCTCTTGATTGGTCCTAACTTCATTGTCTTTATGACTGCACACCCTCAGGCAATCACAGGCAAACAGAGCTAATAGAAGTCCATGAACACAGGTTTTTTTTTCCTGTCAGGCTCCTAGCTGGAGTCCAGCTCTCAGCTGGATCTGGCTCTGGGCAGTTCTTGACTACATGCTTTTCAGTAGAGAAGGGGGACTGCTCCTGGGAGTTGCAGGAGACAGAGCCAATAGAAGGGTAATGCAAGTACTGTGGAGTGGCATATTGTGATTACCTACAGTTATCATTAGATTCATTCAGTGCTTGTTTCATCTGTTGGAAATTAGTTTATGCATCTGTGACTACTATTATTCATACACATCCATCAATCTTGATTTTTTCTGTTAGAAACATTATTTATCTTAACTTTCAATATTTAACAGTGACTGGTGTCTACATTTTTTATACTCTCTATATAACCTACTATGTAAATAATTGCTATTTAAATACATCTCTTTCTGATACCATGAAACTCAGAAAGCTTAAAAGTAAAACATTTGCTAAGAAAGACTTCATTTTGGGATAGTGCATTTTATTTTAGATGTACTTAATACTATATATTATGATTTGCATTTCTCTTTCCCAACCCTGCTAGATACTCTGTTCTAATCCACCTTCCCAGAACTGTTCTCTTTCTTTCTCTTTCATTGGAAGGTAAACTGATATATCATACTACTATTACAACTTCTACTACTACTGCTAATCCAGCAAACGTATGATAAAATATATAAAGAAAAAATACAGAAGAAAAGTAGCCAGAGAATAAGCAAAGTAGACTTCGCTGTGAAAAACATATGTTCACATTCACAGAAATTCTATAAAAACACAGAACCAGAAACTATAATCTATAAGCAAGGAAACTGTCAGGTTAAAAATAAGCCCTGACAAAGCACTATGAGACAAAATTCCTCTACATATCAAATTGTGTGCTTTTTGTGGAAACCATCTCCAGTTAATCTCTGCCCTCTAGAGGAATTCTGATATGAAGTGAGACTCCACTGAAGAAAAATAATTTTTATTGCTGTCAGTTATCAATCTAAGAGACCTTCAGATTTGCAGATGGGGTCTTTGCTGACATTCTCTTATGTGATTCCCAGTGTCCATTCTTGGATATTGAAGAAGTCTAACAGTAGCATCCTCTTTTATTTCCATCCTGCTACCATCAATAAGTCTCACAGTGTCTGTTTTCGTGTGTATTGCAACATGTATTTTGCAAATATATTTGTTTACTCTACTTCTTCTGAACCTTTTATTATCTGAGATGTGATGAAGGAAAGTATGAACCCACGGGCACATAGAAAGAACCTTCCTTCCAAAGTATCCTCTCTCTTTTATTTTTTATTCTTGAGATTATGATTTCATTATAACATATCATTTTCTTTCTCTCCACACCTTCCATACATATACCCATGGTCAGTCTCTTTTATGTTCATGTCCTTTCTTTTTGCTAATTTATATGGAATGCATATACATACATATATTTTTTACATATAAACATTTCAGTCTGTATAATAATATGTCTAGGCTTCTTTTCATGCCTGATTATTAGACTTGAAATCTTTACTTAATATATAGTATGCTCTTGTCACCATCTGTTTCCATCAGTCACTTCAGTGAGATAAGTAATGTACTTTAGTGCAGTTGAATTATATTGAGTCACTTTTGAAACTGTAAACCATTTTCAGTAATACTATTATGTTTTTGTAATGTTTACTCTATTCCCTGTCAATGATCCTCAATTTTATAATGCTGCAGCCCCTTAATGCCTTGTCTTATGTTTTGACTGCAAACTATACACTAATCTTCATTGCTACTTTATGCTACTGGCCAAATATGAAGCACATCTCATGGTAAATTACTGACACTATTAATGATACTCTGCTATGCTTGCAGGTTAAATATACATGAGTGTGAAGTTAACCTTGTAATTATGGGCACCTGTGCATTGCAGCAAATCTCTCATTTTTTTATTATGACCAGCAGCATTTCTTTCTCCACTATAGAAATAAAAATTTAGGAATAATATTGTGGATGTGCAATTCCAGAATATAAAGGGCAATGACAAATCTCTTAATATTGCTGGTCAGGAAAACTAGATTATTTGATTAATTTCAGTGTGAGAGACTGTCTCAAATGAGCTACAATTGGTGGATATTTAAGTCAAATATTGATTGTTGAATTACACAGAAACATTCATAGCAGTTACAGATAAAAGTTGCATATACCAGACTTCTACCAGGTCAAGATAAAAAAAATCATATCAGCATGGAATTTGGAGGAACTTGTAAAGTTTCAGTCATATTTCATTTGCTATTGGCACTTTATTGACTGCTAGAGAAGGGAATCTCCATTATAGTCTAAGATGGTTGATCTCAGAACCTGCTAATAATCAATTGTATATATTTCCACACATGTTTGTAAAGATATGCTGTCCAAAATTGGTGTTACAATCAAGTGGACATTGGGCTCCACAATTCTGTGTTTTGATAGATGTATCTATTAATTATTGCTACCTATTTGCAAAGAAAATTTTCTTGAATTGAGAAGTATAAGTTATTCCTAGTTATGATTAGAAATGATTATTAACAATAGAGATTAGGTTGGTTTAAAAAATTGTATTGGTAGCTTTCCCTCCAGTACCTGTGACTTCACTACTCCAAGTAGGTGACCACATTTTCAATATTAAACAGGATCTCCTTTGTATTGCTCAGGTCATAAGTGCAAGTAGAGGGCTATTTGTTATTTCCAAGATATATGTGTCATCACTGTAATCTAATGGTTATTTTGCCCTGTTAATAATTGACATTTCTCATAGCCATCACAATTGGATCAGACTCTAGATTGTTTGCCTCTTTTAGAAGCTTTCACAGACCCCGATAGATAGATAGATAGATAGATAGATAGATAGACAGACAGACAGCTAGATAGACAGATAAATGTGAGATATGTAGATAGGTAGATACATAGATAGGTAGACAGACTGATAAATATACAAACACTTTCACAACTAATGTTTAGGCAGCTTTACCTCAAATGTAATAAAAATATTTTAATATTAAAATTTTCAGGGAGTTTGATATGATATTGTGTCTTTTAGTAATATAAAATAGAGACAGCAACATGACAGAGTTAAAACTCAGTGACTATATATGAAACAATTGAACATGCCAAAGTGGACAAAGAAAAGGCTGCAAGGACTCAACTCTACACATAGTACAATATGTAGCTGAGGAAATCTGGCAGAAAGAGATGTTGTCTTTCTCAGGAAGAGTACACCATTTGGTTGTCTAGTACCAAAAGTTCTGCATGGAAAACACACATTTAGATTGCATTGAGATTGATCAAATTATTTATGAATATATTTGCATATATATGCAAATATATATATACACGTTCTACAATGTATATATGTATATAGAACTTTTTGGAGGAAATTAGTGAAAGCAGAAATGTTGAAACTGAATTATAGTGTCAAAAGTAAAAAAAAAATCCTCCTCACGCACATGTAGGTACTCCTTTATATAAACACACACTTATGTGTGCCTAAGTATGTGCATGCACATATGCACAAAGCAAAGACAGTGTTGTTGAAGGCAGCATAAAAATAGTGATAGTAGCAGCAGGTGAAGAGTTTAGGCCAAAGTGTAACAGGCATTTTTAATATATAAAAATATGTATGTATTTATTTTAATAAAATATTATTAAGAAATTAAGGCAACAGAGTAACAAGACTAAACTTTGTCCTCTATATTTTACCTGCATTCCTAGGTTAGTTTACTCTGCATACCAGAACTGCAAGTACACCAACACACACACACACACACACACACACACACACACACACACAATTGGGCACATCGACATATTTGTGCCCACACGAACACACACATTTGTGCACAAAATGTGCATGTACATATGCAAAAAGCATCAAAATAGTTATCATCATTAGCTTAGATTAGTGATTATGGGGATTTTAGGGATTTTAGATTAAAAACACAAATTTTACATAATTATATCTGATAATTTTTAATAGAAGGCTGAAAAGGAAGTTTATTTAATGTAGTAATATTAGTAAGACAAACAAAGTGATACAGTCCCTTCAAGTCCATATTCAGGTCCAAGACAGACTAAAGTTTATATAGGAGATCAGGGCCATGAACATCTCAGCAGGCTCAGTCAGGTTGGGTCCCACCCACCATTGTCTCATCATTGTCAGGGTATCATGCATCTAAGGTGGTATGAGAACATATTAGAACTGTGTCCAATCTTTCTCCCATTCTGGAAGAAATTTTCTCTATCTAGTTGGCATCTTTTATTTCTCCCTCAATGGGATTTCTAGTGAAATTCTCATTCCTTTGGTTTCTAGTATTTCAGTACACGGATAGATTAAGTGGCTCATGTCTCTTTAGATGCCTTTTTAAAATGCCATTTTAACTAATTTAAAACCATCTAATCTACTCACCAAGTAAGCTTACCCTGTGTCTATAACTGTTATGACTTTTTCTCCCTCATTTTCTCTCTGTAAAACTGCCTGGATGCTAAACTGTTACACTTTATCAGCTATATTTGCCAATAAGATTTCTGCAGGCTGCTATTTCATTTTGTCTGAGTTCAAATCTCTATCACCTATACCCGGAGCTGGGCTAGGCACATAGTAGATTTTCAATGAACAATTTTTGGGTAAGGAACCATTAGTTGCTCTGATAAGACATATTATGTTATCAAGAAGGTGTCTGTGAGGTATATTAATGTCACTAGATATTTGTCATGCCTTGTATAAAGAGTTCAAAGCAGAGTTGGTAATACTTCCCATCACCCAAGGGAGGGTCTAAAAGGGACATGCTAGGTCTATCTCACTTTAGAGTCTTGTTATATAACACTGTTTTAGTTGTTTCTAAGTCCCAGTACAACTGTCCATGGATAAATGGACATGGAACACTTATTACTGATTCAAAACAGCAGTATTGGAAAAATACTAATTTATGCTGTGGAGACAGAGAAGAAGGACAACCCACATCCAGGGTCTGAGACATCAAAGAACTCATACTGAAAAAGGAGACACAAGGGTCTTTCAGTAGCATATATCAAATTACAGCTGCCCAGTGCTAGAGGTAGACCAGGTCCAACCGCCTAGTCATTTCTGCTCCCTCTCCCGTCCACAATTCAATTTTGCTGGCAGTGCAGTCTGCTTTCCTTCTGTCTATAATCCCTTGGTTTCTTATGGAGTAAGATCAAGTCCACTTGTTCCCACTCAATGGAATTATTTTGCTACTCTCTTCTTGTAATATTTATTTTTTAATAATCTTTAATATTTTTTAACAGTCCCGTCATTTTCTCCTCCCATTATGCTCCCTGAGAGTTCCCCATCCCATTACTTCTTCCCCCCATCTCTAAGGGGATTTCCCCATCCCCACAACCCCCAAATTCTGCCAGGCCTCTCTATTCCCTGGGGCCTCAAGTCTTTAAAGGGTTAGATGAGTCTTTGCTCACTGAAGCCAGAACAGGCAGCATTAATTTTTTCTAAAAAAAAAATGAAGGCACGAGAGAAGCAATAGCAGAGTTTATTCTCTGACTGCCATATGTCTGTGAACATCTCTCTGCCCTCCTCACATCAAAAGCTACCTGTGTGTGCACATGACACACACACACACACACACACACACACACACACACACACACACACACAAATACACACTCTCACACCACAAATAAATATTAAATATATAAAGAATTTAACAGCTTTGTATTTCCAATATCTCTAAATAATTTCTTGCCTATCATGGCAATTTAGGACATTCAAGATACCCTAAATATATTGCTTACCCAGGGTTCAAAATGAACATTTCTTTCTTTAATGCAAACAGCAAATTCCAGGGCACACTAATAGAAATAAAGTTCTAATTAGGGGTAAAGGCTCATGCATGTAATAATGGCCCCGGAAGAAAGTGACACAGGCAGATGGCAAAGATTAAGCAGCAAACTGTAGTTGCCAGCCCAGAGTCAGAATTACAATGCTTCAGACCTAAATGGATTCTTTCTAGTTAATAGCCAGCATCTACACTCAAGTAGGGAGGGATATTTTCATCCCCTAGGTGCCACTGGCTGTTTTATTTGCTGTTGATTAGAGACAGAGCCCAGAATAAAATATCTTTTATCTATTTTCTTTTCAATTTCTCTGCATCTGCTGCAGCATAAAGGGAGGTGGGAGAGGGATGAAATAAGAGCTTTGCTTTAAATCTCCCTAGATACAGTAGATTTTTGATCTTCATCCCTTGTTTGAGATCTCTCTTTCGATTGGTCCTAACTTCATTCTCCTTATGACTGCACACCCGCAGCCAATCACAGGCAAACACAGCTAATAGAAGTCTGTGAACACGGGGTTTTTGCAAGTCAGGCTCCTGGCTGGAGTCCAGCTCTCAGCTGGATCCTGGCTCTGGCCAGGGCTTGACTACATGCTGCTCAGTAGAGAAGGGGGACTGCTCCTGGGAGCTGTGGGAGACAGAGCCAATAGAAGGGTAGTGCAAGTACTGTGGAGTGGCATATTGAGATTTCCCACGTTATCTTTAGATTAATTCAGTGCCTGTTTCATCTGTTGGAAATTCATTTTTGCATGTTCAACCACTGATATATCATTTTTATACAGCCATCAGTCTTGAATTTGTCTGAAAGAAGGATGATTCATCTTTATTGTCAGTATTTAACAGAGACTGGAGACTTGATTTTTCTCACACTCCCTTCATGATCTAATATGTAAGTAATTGTTTTTAAATTATATGTCTTTCTGGCACTATGAAACTCAGAAAGCTTAGTGCTAAAATGTCTGCCAAATGTTCTCATTTTTGGGTGGTTCATTTTATTGTAGATGAATTTTATATAATATATTATGACTTGAATTTTTGTTTTCCACTCCCGCTAGATACTCTGTGTTAATCCACCCTCCAAAATGTATACTCTTTCTTTCCCTATCTTTCATAAACACTAAACAGGAGTATAATACTGCTACTACTGATCCAAAAAGCATATGATAAATTAAATTACAAAAAGAAAAAAATCAAAAAGACAAACAAACAAACAAACAAACAAAACACAGGAAAAGTCATCAGAGAAAAAGTAGAGGATATCTAGGTGTGACACACATATGTTCTCATTCACAGAAATTCCGTAAAACAAAATTCACAGAACTAGAAACCATAATATATAAACAGAGAATATCAGGTTTAAAAAAGCCCAGACAAAGCATTATGAGACAAAATTCCTCTAAAGATGAAATTGTGTGCTTTTTTGGGACCATCTCCAGTTATGCCCCGCCCTCTAGAGGAATTCTGATATGAAGTGAGACTCCACTGAAGAAAAATAAATTTTTACTCCTCTCAATCTGAGATAACAGATTTGTAGATGGGGTCTTTGTTGATATTCTTTTACTTGATACCCAAAGTCCATTCTTGGATATTGAAGAACTCTAACGGGCTTCCTCCTTTATTTCCATTCTGCCATCATCAATAAGTCTCACAAAGTATGTCTGCCAAACCAGGTGTGTATTACAACAGGTTTGTTGCAAATATATTTGTTTACTCTTCCTCTTCTCTACCTTCTGTTATCTGTTATAGGTGTTATCTACCCATAAGTTCATAAAAAGAAAATTCCTTCCAAAATATCCTCTCTCTTTTATACTTTTTTTATTCATGAGATTATGATTTCATTATAGCATGTATCATTTTCTTTCTCTACACACCTCCTATATAGCCTTTCACAATTTTTATAGTTATTTCCTCATGTTTTTGCTAATTTATATAGTATGCATATACAAGCATATATATTTTACATATAAACATTTCATTTTGTAAAGTATTACTTTTATGCTTTTTTAGGACTGATTATTGGACTTGTAATGCTATTCACTTAATATACACTGTGTTCTTGCCAACATCTGTTTCCACCAGTTATTTTAGTGAGGAAAGTCATGTATGTTACTACAGTTAAATTATCTTTTGAACATCTAAACCATTTTAAATCATACTTATGTTTTTTCTCATGTCTACACTATGCCCTGTCACTTTTTCTCAAAGTTTGTAATGCTGTAATGTTTTAATGAATTTCCTTATATTGTGATTACCACTAAGCATACAATAATATTTATTGCTAGTTTAAAACTCTAGATTTGCTACTGGCCCAAAGTGAGATACATTCCACGATAGAGAAAAAAATCCCTGATACTATTAATGATACTCTTCTCTGCTTGCAGGTTAAATATGCCTGAGTGAAAAGTTGACTCAGGGAGCTACATACTAATTTTGTAATTACAGGAATCTGTTCTCTGCAGTAAAACTCTCATCTTTAATTATAAACACCTGCATTTTTTCCACTACAGAAATAAAAATTCATGTATACTATTGTAGATGTGCAGTTTCAGAGTATAAATGGCAATGACAGTTCTCTTAGATTTGCTGGTCAGGAAAATTTGATTATTTGATGTATTTCAGTGAGAGGGAATGTCTCAAATGAGCTAGAAATGGTAGATATTTTAATCAAATATTGATTGTTGAATTGCAAACATGAATTTCTAGCAGTTACAGATACAAGTTGCATGTACAAGACCTCCACCAGGTACAGGAACTTTGTATTTACTTATCCACGTAGTTGACTACATTTAAAATATTAAACATAATTTCTTTTTTGTTTAAGTGTAACTAGAGAGCTGTTTTTTTGTTTTTGTTTTGTTTTTAAATATATATTAGCTATCACTGTAGCTGGTCATTTTGCCCTCCTAATAATTGATGTCTTCCTATAGGGTTGTCCTCCTCTTCACCTTCTTCCAGCTTTCTTCTAATTCAACCACAGGGTCACCAACTTTCCATTGATTGGGTTTCAATATCTGCATCTGACTTGTTCAGTTGCTTTTTGGGCCTTTCAGAGGGTAGTCATTATAGACCCTTGTTTGTAAGCACACCATGGAATCAATAATAGTGTCAGGCCTTGGGGCCTCCCTCTGAGCTTATTCTCAATTTGGGCCTGTCACTGGACCTCCTTCTCCTCAGTCTCTTCTTTATTTTTGTATAAAATGAAGACCTTTCAGAAGGGAACAATTCAGAGTCAGAAGTTTTAACTGTGGCAACTCCATCCCTCCACTTGATGCCCTGTCTTCTACTGGAGGTGGACTCTACAAGTTCCCTCTCCCCAATGTAGGGCATTTCATTTAAGGTCCCTGCCTTTGAGTTCTGAGAATCTCTTACCTCTGAGGTCTCTGGTATAATCTAAAGGGTCCCCCCAACTCCTTCCTTCTGAGGTTACCTGTTTCTATTCTTTTTGCTGGCCCTCAGTGCTTCAATACTGTCCCCTGCCCAATACCACATCATGATCCCCTATTCACCTCCCTGTTGCCTTCCCTAACCAGGTTCCTCCCTCCTCTTTCTCCTGTGATTACTTTCTTCTCCTTCCCAAGAGGGATTGAGGCATCCTCACTTGGGCCCTTTGGTTTGTTAGCCTTTTTGAGTTCTTTGGGAATTCCTGGGAATTCTGTACATTTTTGGATAATATCCACTTATTAGTGAGTGCATATTATGTACATTCCTTTGGGTCTAAGTTACCTCACTCAGGATATTTTCTAGTTCCATCCATATGCCCCATAATCACATAAAACTTGTGATGTCCCTGATCTTAAAAACTGAGTATTATTCCATTGTACAAATGAACTACATATTCTGTATTCGTTCTTCTGTTGTGGGATGTCTAGGTTGTTTCCAGCTTCTGGCTATCACAAATAAGTCTGCTATGAACATAGTGGAACATGTGCCACCTGTGACATGGTGTGGCAACTTTTGGGTATATGCCCAATAGTAGTATAGCTGGGTCTTCAAGGTAAGTCTAGTTTCATTTTTCTGAGGAACTTCCAGATTGATTTCCAGAGTGGTTTTTTTTTTTTTTTTTTTTTTTTCCAGTTTGCAATCCCACAAGCAATGGATGAATATTCTCATTTCTCTACATACTCACCAATATATGCTGTCATCTGAGCTTTTCATCTTAGCCATACTGATTAGTATAAGGTGGAATCTTAGGATCCTTTTGATTTGCATTTCCCTGGTGACTAAGGACTTTGAACATTTCTTTAAGTGGTTTGCAACCATTCAAGATTCCTCTGTTGTAAATTTTCTTTTTAGTTCTATACCCCATTATTGATTGGGTTGTTTGGTTTCTTTGTGGTTATCTTCTCGATTTCTTTATATGTTTTGAATATTAGCCTTCTATCAGATGTGGGGTTAGTGAAGACTTTTTCCTAATCTGTAAGTTACCGATATGTCTTATTGCTCATGTCCTTTGCTTTACAGAAGCCTTGCAGTTTCATGAGATCCCATTTATGAATTCTTAATCTTAGAGTGTAAGTCATTGGAGTCATGTTTAGGAAATTTTCCACTTTACCAATGAGGTGAAGGTTTTTTTTTCACTCTCGCTTCTATGAGATCCACTGCACCTGGTTTTATGTTGAGGTCCTTGATCCACTTGGACTTGAGATTTGTATATATTTGTTTTTAACAAAATATTTTTAAGAAACTATGGCACCAGAGTGCCTTAAAGGGAAATTTTGTCTTCTGTACTTACCTGCATTCCTAGGTTAGTTCACTCTTCTACTTGAACTACAGAAACACACACACACACACACATGTGCACAAAATCACACGCACATATACACAAAGCAACAAGATAGTTCCCAAATTTAGCATAGATTAGTCGTAATAGGGATTTGAGTGATTTCAGATACAAACACAAAATTTACAAATGTGTATTTAATATTTTTTAATAGAAATTAGAAAAGAAAGTTTATTTGGTGTAGGAATATTGAGAAGGCAAACAAATTGATGCAGTGTACCCTTCGAACCCATTTTCCAGGTCTGAGATAGACTAATGTTTACATAAAAGACCAGGGTCATGAACATCTCAGCAAGTTGGGACAGGTGGAGTCCCACCCACCATTGTCTCATTATTGCCAGGACTTCTGTGTGTCTAAGGTGGTATGAAATATTAGAACTGTGTCCCATCTCTTTCCCCTTCTGGGAGACAATTTCTCCATCTGACTGGCACCTTTTTCTACTCCTAGAATGGGATTTCTAGTGGAATTCTCATTCCTCTGGTGTCCATTATTTCAGTACATGGGTAGATTAAGAGGCTCATGTCTCCTTAGAGTGCCTTCATTTCTGCCCTTTACACTAACTTAAAACCATCTCATCTACTCACCAAGTCAGCTTACACAGTGTTTATAGCTGTTATGCCTTTTGTTTTAGCCTCATATTCTCACTGTAAAACTGATTGCCAGGACGCTAGGCTGTTACACTTTTCATCAGCTATATTTTCCAGTAAGATTTCTGCAGGTTGCTATTCCATTTTGTGTGTGTTTAAATCATCAATATCCTGAGATGGGCCAGGCACATAGTAGGTTTTCAACAAACAATTTTTGGGTAATGAACCTTTAATAAGGTCCTCTGATAAAACATATTATGTTATCAAGAAGTATCTGTTAGAGATACATGAATATTACCACATATTTATTACACCTTCTAGAAAGAATTCAATGCAGATCTGGTGATACTCCACAACACCCAAGGGAGGCTCAAAATGGCACATACTAGGACTATCTCACTTCAGAGTCTTGTTACCTAACTCTACTTTTGTTCTTCTTCAGTCCCAGTACAACTGACAATGGTTAAATGGGTGTGGAACACTTTATTACTGGTTCAGAAGAGCAGTATGCAAAAAGAATAAGTCATGCTGTTGTGATGCAAGAGAAAGATAACCCACATCTAGGGTCTGAGCCACTGAAGAAGAGCCCATGTTAAAAAGGTAGACACAAGAGTCATTGTGGCATGTATCATCTTGGAGCTGCCAAGGTATACAGATAAAACAGGTCCAACAGCCAAGCCATTCCTGCCCTTTCTTCCACCCACATCTCCAGTTTGATGGCAGTACAGTCAGCTTTCCTTCTGTTTATAATACCCTGCCTTCCTGTGGAGGAGGATCAAGCTCCTATGTTCCCAAACCATGGACTTATTTTTGCTTCCCTGGTCCTGTAGTAGTTTTTCATACTTTCTTTGATTATCTTTAATTTTTTTGAAGTTCAGTTGTTCCACCCCCCCCCATTCTGCCCTCTGACAGTTCTCCGTACCATTCCTCCTCCCCAGTCTCCAAGAGGAGGTCCCATCCCACACAAATCCCCCTCAGCCAGCCCTTACTATTCTGTGGGACCTCAAGTTTCTAAAGAGTTAGGTGAGCTTTTTTTTTTTTCATTGAGGACAGACCTACAATTCTTTTTTTGTTCTTAAAAAAGAAAATATGATGGTACCAGAGAAGCAATAGCAGAGTTTATCCTCTGGCTTGCATATGTCCATGAACATTTCTATGCCCTCTTCACATCAAAAACTTCCTGTGTTTGTGTGATCACACACACACATACACACACACACACACACACACACACACACACACGCCCGCACACCCAAACAACACAAAGAAATATTGAATTTATATAGAATTTAACAGGTGTGTTTTATGAAAATATCTCTAAATGATTTCTTGAACATCATGGCAATTCAGGACACTCTAGACACCATGAGTATCTTGCTTTACCAGTGTTCAAATCAACATTTATTACTTTAATGCAATGAGTACATTGCAGAACACTCTAATAGAAATAAAGTTCCAATTGGGGGGGTGAAGGCTCATGCATGTAATAATGGCCCTGGAGGGAAGTGACACAGGTGGATTGCAAAGATTAAGCAGCAATACTTGCTAGCTGAGAATCTGATTCATAACTGTCCTGACCAAAATGGAATCTTTCCAGTTAATAGCCAGAATCTAGATTCAAGCAGCCAGATATATGCTCAGCAGTCAGGTGCCACTGGATGCCTTTGCTTAATGTTCATTAGAGCCAGAGCCCAGATTAAAATATATCTCATCCATTTCCTTTCAATTTCTCAGCTCCTGCAGCATAGAAGGATAGAGGAGAGAAATGAACAAGAGCTTTGCTTTAAATCTTCCTAGATCCATTAGGATTTTGATCTCCAACCTTTGGTTTGAGATCTCTCTCTTGATTGGTCCTAACTTCATTGTCCTTATGACTGCACACCCTCAGCCAATCACAGGCAATCAGAGGTAATAGAAGTCCATGAACACAGGGTTTTTTCCTGTCAGGCTTCTGGCTGGAGTCCAGCTTTCAGCTGGATCTGGGCTTGACTACATGCTTCTCAGTGGAGAAGGGGGACTACTCCTGGGAGCTGCGGGAGACAGAGCCAATAGAAGGGTAATGCAAGTACTCCGGAGTGGCACATTGTGATTACCCACCGTTATCATTAGATTAATTCAGTGCCTTTTCATCTGTTGAAATTCATTTTTGCATCTGCGACCACTGATATATCATTCATGCACATCCATCAATCTTGATTTTTTCTGTTAGAAACATTATTTATCTTAACTTTCAATATTTAACAGTGACTGGTATCTTTATATTTTTTACACTCTCTATATGACCTACTATTTAATTACATCTCTCACTGGTACCATGAAACTCAGAAAGCTTAAAAGTAAAACATTTGCTAAGAAAGACCTCATTTGGTGTGGTGCATTTTATTGTAGATGTACTTAATACAATATATTATGATTTGAGTTTCTCCTTCCCACTCATCCTAGATACTCTGTTCTAATCCACCCTCCCAAATCTGTTCTCTTTCTTTCTCTCTTTTTTATTTGAAGGTAAAGTGATGTATGATACTACTACTACAGCTAATCCATCAAGCATAGGATAAAATATATAAAGAAAAAATACAGGAGAAAAGTAGCCAGAGGATAAGTAAAGGATACTTAGCTGTGAGACACACATGTAAACACTCACAGAAATTCTATAAAAACACAGACCCAGAAACTGTACTCTATAAGCAAGGAAACTATCAGATTAAAAACAAAAAGGCCTTGACAAATCATTATGAGACAAAATTCCTCTAAAAAGGCAATTGTGTGCTTTTTGTGGGAACTGTCTCCAGTTGCGACTTACTTTTAGAGGAATTCTGATATGCAGCGAGACTACACTGGAAAAAATTATTTTTATATTGCTCATAGTTATCACTTTCAAAGAGCTTCAGATTTGCCAATGGGATCTTTTCTGACATTCTGTTACCTGATACCCAATGCCCATTCTTAGATATTGAAGAACTCTATAAGTGGTATCCTCTTTTATTTCCATCCTGCTACCAACATGTGTGCCTGTGTGCATTGGAGGCTTTCCTCAGTGATCTCTGACCAGGACAGGTACGAGGGTTCAGGCAAAGTAGAGAAAACTGGAGCAGGGAGGTGGAATTGCCTCTGCCTCTGCTGCTTTTGCTTCTGTTGCTCCACAAAGCTGCATAGGTCACTCTGCACTAAGTCTGGATGGACTGAGTAGGTCGGAGGCTGAGGAGCCAGAGAGGGGTGTCTGCAAACTTCTGGTGGCATTTTTTTTTTGGGAGAGCAGATCTCTTCCCCAAGCAGCAGTGAGACAGCTCTTATGACAGAAGCTATCAGATGACAGACTAATTCTCACATACTTTTATTCCTTTAGGATAAGATTTTTATATACAGTTCAGGGGTGGGTCAGTGTCTTACAGAAGGTACTTCCTATTGGCTTGGTCTGTGAGCTGGGTGATACCTTATCTACATGTGAGAATTCTTTGGGTGCTGCTCCTACATGACTGATGGCTATAAACCTCTCTCTGGGGGGGGTGGATTTTGGGGACCATAGCTATGTGACAGGAGCCTTGGTGTCCAGGAACAGGCAAAGTGCTTACAGTCTATGCAGGGTCACCAGGGTTTCTAGTCTTAGCTCAGCCAGGAACTAGGATACCTTTCACAGCCCAGTACCCAACACTATCAGTAAGTCTCACAGAGTATATTTTCCAAACAAAGTGTGTATTACAACAGGTATGTGGAAAATATATTTATTTATTTTTTCTCTTCTGTCCCTTCTATTATCTGAGATGGGATGAAGGAAAGAACCAACCTAAAGGGCCATAGAAAGAACCTTCCTTCCAAAGTATCCTTTCTCATTTATTTTTTATTCTTGAAATTATAGTTTCATTATTACAGGTATGATTCTCTTTCTCTCCTCACCTTCCATATACCTATTCACACACTCTTTTATGTTCATGTCCTCCCATTTGGCTAATTTATATAACATGTAATATATATATATATATATATATATATATATATATATATATATATTACATGTTATATAAATTATATATATATATGTATCATATAAACATTTCAGTATGCATAATATTACTTGTATCTTTTTTTTCAGGGCTGATTAGTAGACTTGAAATCTTCACTTAATATCCAGTGTGTGACTGTCAGCCTCTGTTTCCACCAGTCACTTCAGTGAGGTAAATCTTGTACATTAATGTAGTTAAATATTATTGAGTCTCTTTTGAAATTGTAAACCATTTTCAATCACACTTGTTATGTGTTTTTGTCACATCTGCTCTATGCACTGTCACTGTTCCTCAAATTTTATAATTCTGCAACGTTTTAATTCATTTCCTTATGTTGTGGAGCCCACTAACCATACAATAATCTTCACTGATTCTTTAAAACTGTAGTTTTGCTACTGGCCCAATGTGTGACATATCCCATGTTAGAGAAGCTACCCCTGATACTATTAATGATACTCTGCTCTGCTTGCAGTTTAAATATGCCTGTGTGTGAAGTTGGCTCAGGCAGCTACATACTTATGTTGTAATTATGGGCACCCATACTTTGCAGCAAAACTCTCATCTTTAATTATGATCACCTGCATTTATTTCTCCACTACAGAAATAAAAATTCAGGGATAGTATTGTGGTTGTGAAATTCAAGAATATGAAGGGAAATGGCAGATCTTTTAATATTACTGGTCAGTTATACTAGGTTATTTGCTGAATTTTAGTGGGAGATACTGTCTCAAATGAGCCAGAAATTATAGATATTTAGATCAAATATTGGTTGTTGAATTGCAGAAAAATATTCCTAGCAGTTACAGATAAAGGTTGCATAGACAAGACTTCCACCAGGTCAAGATATAAAAGAATCATATCAGCATGGAATTTTGAGGAACTTGTGAAGTTTCAGTCAAGTATCAGTTTGCATTTTTCATTTCATTGACTATTACAGAAGGGAAACTCAATTACATTCTGATATAATGGATCTCAGAAGCTATTTATAATTAATCGTATAAATTTCCACACATCTATGTACACACATGAAATCCAAAATTTGTGTTATGAAGAAGTGGACACTAATTTTGATAGATATGTCTATTAAGTATATTTTCCTACTTGCAAAGAGAAGCTTCTTGATGAAGTGAGAAGAATAAATTATTTTTGAGTATGAGCTCAATCTATTAAAATAATAAAGATTTTGTTTTTTCCAAGTTATATTTGCCATCACTGTGCCCTAATGGTTAGTTTCGCCCTGCTAATAACTGCTATCTTTCATATTAATCATAACTGTGTCAGATTGTGGGTTGTCTTCCTCTTTTGGAAGCTTTCAGAGACTAGATAGATAGATAGTAGATGGGTAGATAGGTAAATAGACAGAGAGATATACAAACACTTCCATACCTAATGCTTAAGCAACTTTACTTCAAATGTGGCATAAAAATGTTAAGACTCAAAATTTTAGGGAATTTTCTATGATACTGTATTATTTAGTAGTATAAGATAGAGACATAGCAACATGACAGAGTTAAAACTCAGTAACAATATATGACACAGATGAACATGCCAAACTGGACAAAGATAGCTGACAAGGACTCAACCCCACAATACAATATGCAGCCAAGGAAATCTGGCAGAGGGAGATGTTGTCTTTTGCAGGGAAGAGTACACCATTTGGTTTTTCCAGTACCAAAAGTTCTGTTTATAAACATATATGCAGGTAGCATTGAGACTTATTAACTTACATTCAAGAATATATCTGCAAATATGTATACATATACACATTTGGCAATCTATACATATATTCCTCCTATATATATGTATACATTGTTAAACATAGCAATGTGTGTGTGTGTATGGATTTTCAAAGAATGGAGTGAAAGAAGAAATGTTGTAATTGAATTATACTGTCAAAAATTAGCCTCTTTAAACACATACAGGCAGTCATTAATATGAACATGTATATACTCATATGTTTACCTGATTATGTGCATGCACATATGCACAAAAAAGACAATGTTGTTGAAGTCAGCATAGAATAGTGATAGTAGCAGCAGGTAAGGATTTTAGGTCAAAGTGTGATAGGAATCATTTAACATATATAAAATATGTATATAATTATTTTTAACAAAATATTATTTCAGAAATTAAGGCACCAGAGTAAGAAAAAGATCATTTGTCCTCTTTGTTTTACCTGCATTTCAAAGTCATTTCATTTTTCATACCAGATATGCATGTACACCAACACACATATACATACAAACACACACACACACACCCCAACACATACACACATATTTGTGCACATACAAACACACCCATTTGTGCATAAAATACACATGCACATATACACAATACAACAAGATAGTTCTCAAAGTTGGCATAGATTAGTGATAAGAGGTATTTGAGGGATTTTAGATTACAAAAACAAAATTTACATATTTATATTTAATAATTTTTAATAGAAAGCAAAAAAGGAAGTTTATTTAGTGTAGGAAAATTGGGAAGGCAATGTTATACAGTGTGTCCTTCAAGCCCATCTTCCAGGTCCAAGATAGAATAAAGTTTACATGGAAGAGCAGGGTCATGAACAATATTTCAGCAGGCTGGAGCAGGTGGGGTCCCACCTAACACTGTCACATCATTGCCAGGGCTTCTGTCTGTCTAAGGTGGTATGAGAAAATATTAGAACAGTGTCCAGTGTGTTTTGCTTCCTGGGAGACAATTTCTCCATCTGGGTGGCACCTTTTCCTTCTCCCAGAATGGGATTTCTAGTGGAAATCTCATTCCTCTGGTGTCCATTATTTCAGTACTCTGGTAGGTGAAGAGGCTCATGTCTCTTTAAAGTGTCATCATTTCTGCTATTTACACTAACGTAGCCATCTTATCTACTCACCATGTCAGCTTACACTGACTGTTATGACTTGTTTTTCCCTTATTTTCTCTCTGAAACACTGATTGCCAGGATGCTAGGCTGTTACACTTTTTATCAGCCAGATTTGCCAGTAAGATTCCTGAAGGCTAGTATTTCATTTTGTGTGTGTTTAAATCATCATTATCCAGAGGTGGGCCAGCACAAAGTAGGTTTTCAACAAACAATTTTTGGGTAAGGAACCTTGAATTTCTCTGATAAGACATATTATGTTATCAAGAATTATCTGTGAGAGGTACATGAATGTCACCAGATATTTATCCTGCCTTCTAGAAAGAGTTCAATGTATAGCTGTTAAGGCTTCCCAACATATAAGGGAGGCTCTAAAAGGCACATACTAGGTCTTTCTCACATCAGAGTCTTGTTACATAGCACCATTTTAGTTGTACCTCAGTCCCAGTGCAACTGACCATGGTTAAATGGGTGTGGAACACTTTATTACTGGTTCAAAAGAGCAGTATGGGAAAACGATAAGTCATGCTGTTGTGATTCAAGAGAAGGACAACTCACATCTAGGGTCTGAACTACAGAAGAGCTCATAATACAAAGGTAGGCACAAGAGTCTTTCTGTGGCATGTATCAGCTTGGAGCTGCCCAGGAGTTCAGGTAGAGCAGGTCTGACAGCCAAGCCATTCCTGCCCTTGCTTCATCCACATCTCAAGCTTTGCTGGCAATGCACTCAGTTTTCCTTCTGTCTATAATCAACTGGCTTCCTGTGGAGGAGGGTCAAGCCCCCATATCTCACTTGGGATTATTTTTGCTTCTCTTTTCTTATAGATTTTTTTCTGTATTTATTATATTATCTTTAATCTTTTTAAGTCCAATTGTTTTCTCCATCCCATTATGCTCTCTGATAGTTCCCAACCCATTGTTCCTCACTCATCTAAAAGAGGATGTCCACATATGTCACAAATACCTGACACTCTGCCAGGCCTTCACTTTCCATGGGGCCTCAAGTCTCTCAAGGGTTAGGTGAATCTTCTATTATTGAGCCCAGACCAGGCAGTATTTTTTTAAATGAAATAACCAGAGTAGCAATGGTAGAGTTCATCTTCTGGCTGCCATAGTTCTATGAACAACTCTATGTCCTTACTTCAAAAACTTTCTGAGTGTGCTCAAAATGTGCACATACACAAATACACATACACATATAACAATACAAAGAAGAATTAAATTTATATACAATTTAACAGGTTTGTATTTCCAAAATATCTTTAAATGTTTTCTTCATCATCATGGCACTTCAGGACACCCCAGACACCCTGAGTATCTTGCACTACCAAGGTTCAAAATCAACATTTTTCCCTCAATACAAGCAGCATATTGCAGGACACTCTAATAGAAGTAAAGTTCTAATTGGGCATGTAGGCTCAGCATGTAATAATGGTACTGGAAGAAAGTGACACAGGCAGATTGCAAAGGTTAAACAGCAAGCTGTACTTGCCAGCCGAGAATCTGAATCAGAACCATCCAGACCAAAATGGAAACTTTCTAGTTAATAGCCAGGATCTAGATTCAAGCAGGCAGATACATGCTCAGCCTTCAGGTTCCACTGGCTGCTTTTGTAAATGTCCATTAGAGCCAGAGCACAGATTAAAATATGATTTATTCATTTTTCTTTTAATTTTTCTGCTTCTTCTACAGCATAGAGGAAAAGGAGAGAGAAATGAAACAAGAGCTCTGCTTTAAATCTCCCTAGAAACCTTAGGTTTTTGATCTCCATCAGTTGGTTTGAGATCTCTCTGTTGAATGGTTCTAACTTCATTCTCTTTATGACTACATACACTCAGTCGATCATAGGCAAACAGAGCTAATTTAAAACCACAAACACAGGGTTTTTGCAAGTCAGGCTCAGGATGGAGTTCAGCTCTCATCTGGGTCCAGGCTCTGGGCAGGGCTTGACTACATGCTTCTCAGTAGAGAAGGGGGACTACTCCTGGGAGCTACAGGAGGCAGAGCCAATAGAAGGGCAGTGTAAGTACTGTGGGATGGCATAATGACTTCTCCCACAGTTGTCCTTAGAGTCATGTAGTACCTGTTTTGCTTGTTGGAGATTCATCTCTGCATCTGAGATCACTGATATATCATTTTTACACAGCCATCAGTCATGAGTTTATCTGAAATAATGGTGATTCATCTTAAATTTCATTATTTAATGGAGTCTGGAGTCTTTACACCTCCCCCAGATACCGTGAATCTCAGAAAGCTTAGAGTTAAAATATTTGCTAAGAAATACCTCATTTAGGGGTGCTTCATTTTATTGTAGATTTGTTTTATTCCATATATTATGATTTGAATTTCATAACCTCCCACTCCTGTTATATACTCTGTGCTAATCCATGCTCCCAAATCTGTTCTCTTTCATCTGCTGTCTTCCATTCAAAGATAAAAAGACATTTGATATTACTACTACTACTACTACTCCAGCAAGCATAGGATAAAATAAAAAAAATACAGAAGAATAGTAGCCAAAGAAATAATAGTGGGCAGCTATCTGGGAGATACATATTTTAACACTCACAGAAATTCCATGAAAACACAAAACTACAAATCATAATCTATAAGCAAGGAAACTGTCATGTTATAAAAAGGACTGACAGAGCATTATGAGACAAAATACCTGTAAAAATGTAATAGTGTGCCTTTTGTGGGAACCATCTTAAGTTAAGCCTTACCCTTTAGAGGAATTCTGATATGCAGTGAGACTTCAATGGAGGAAAACAAAAATCATTGGTCTCAGTTATCAATCTAAAAAAGCTTCTGATTTGCAGATAGGGTCTTTGCTGATATTTTCTTACCTGATATCCAATGTCCATTTTTGGAGAATAAAGAACTCTAACAATGGCATCTTCCTTTATTTCCATCCTGCTACCATCAATAAGTCTCACAGAGTATGTTTTCTAAACCAGGTGTGTATTACAACATGTTTGTTTCAAACATATTTGTTTACTCTTCCTCTTCTGTACCTTCCGTTATCTGAGATGTGGGGAAGGAAAGTATGAATCCATAGGCACATAGAAAGAACCTTTCTTCCAAAGTATCCTCTCTCTTTTGTATTTTATTTTTTGATTCTTGAGATTATGATTTCATTATAATGTATCATTTTTTTCTCTCCACAGCTTCCATAAACCCATTATCCCGCTCCTTTATATTCATGTCCATCTTTATTGCGCATATATATATATATATATATATATATATATATATATATATATATATATGCAATCACCCTCCAGGTTCCACTGACTGTTTTTATTTGATATTGATTACAGACAGAGCTCAGATTAAAATATTTTTTATCTATTTTCCTTTCAATTTCTCTGCCTCTGCTGCAGCATAAAAGGAGGTGGGAGAGGGATGAAAGAGAGCTTTGCTTTAAATCTCCCTAGATACAGTAGATTTTTGATCTTTATCCCTTGTTTGAGATCTCTCTCTCGATTGGTCCTAACTTCATTCTCCTTATGACTGCACACCCTCAGCCAATCACAGGCAAACAGAGCTAATAGAAGTCCATGATCACAGGGTTTTTGCAAGTCAGGCTCCTGGCTGGAGTCCAGCTCTCAGCTGGATCCTGGCTCTGGCCAGGGCTTGACTACATGCTGCTCAGTAGAGAAGGAGGACTGCTCCTGGGAGCTGTGGGAGACAGAGCCAATAGAAGGGCAGTACAAGTACTGTGGAGTGGCACATGGAGATTTCCCACAGTTATCTTTAGATTAATTCAATGCCTGTTTCATCTGATGGAAATTCATTTTTGCATCTTCAACCACTGATATATCGTTTTTATACAGCCATCAGTCTTGAATTTGTCTGAAAGAAAGATGATTCATCTTTAGTGTCAGTATTTAACAGAGACTGGAGACTTGATTTTTCTCACACTTACTTCATGATCTACTATGTAAATAATTGCTATTTAATTACATCTCTCTCTCTGGAACCATGAAACTCAGAAAGCACAGTGCTAAAATGTTTGCTAAGAAAGACTTCATTTTGGGATGGCTCATTTTATTTTAGATTTATTTCATACAATATATTATGATTTGAATTTCTTCTTTCCACTCCTGATAGATACACTGTGCTAATCCATCCTCCCCAAATCTATCTTTCTTTCCCTTTCTTTCATCAGATGATAAACAGACATGTGATAGTACTGCTGCTGCTGCTACTACTACTACACTACTAATCCAACAAGCATAGGATATAATAGAGAAAAAGACCAAAAGAAAAATAGCCACAGAAAAGTACAAGATATTTAGCTGGGAGACACAAATGTTCACACTCACAGAAATTTCATATATCACAGAATCAGAAATCATAATCTATAAGCAAGGAAACTGTTATATTATAAAAGTCCCGACAAAGCATTATGAGACAAAATTCTTCTAAAAATCAAATTGTGTGTGCTTTTTGTGGGAACTATCTCCAGTTAAGCGCTGCATATTTGATGAATTCTGATATGCAGTGAGACTCCACTGGAGAAAAAATAATTTTTTTTTTAATTTTTCTCAGTATCAATTTAAGAAAGCTTAAGATTTGCAGATGGGGTCATGTTTGTCATTCTCTGACATAATATCAAATGTTTATTTTGGGATATTGAAGAACTCTAACAGTGGCTTCTTCCTTTATTTCCATCCTGCTACCATCAATAAGTCTCACAGTGTATGTTTACCAAACCAGGTATGTTTTGCAGTAGGTTTGTGGCAAATAAATTTGTTTACTCTTACTCTTCTGTACCTTCTATTATTTGAGAGATGATGAAGGAAAGAAACCAACCCACAGGCCCATGGAGAGAACCTTCCTTCCAAAGTATCCTCTCTATTTTTTTGATTCTTGAGATTATGAGTTTATTATAATGTTCCATTTTCTTTTTCTCCACACTTTCTGTGTACCCATTCTTGCTCTTTTATATTTGTGTCTTCCCATTTATAGCATGATTATGCATATATATATATATATATATATATATATATATATATGACCAGTTCAGTGAGGTAATTCATGTGTAGTAATGCAGTTAAATTATATTGAGTCTCTTTTGAAATTGTAAACCATTTTCAACCATATTTATTTTTTCTCACGTCTACTCTATGTCCTGTCACTGTTTCTCAAACTTTATAATGCTGTAACCCTTATTACACTTTCTTCTGTTGTGGTGACCACTAACCACACAATAACCTTCATTGCTAGATTAAAACTGTAGTTTTCTACTGACCCAATATCAGACACATCCCACAGTAGAGAACCAATCCCCGACACTATTAATGATACTGATGATACTGTGCTATTCTTTTTTTTTTTTTTTTTTTTTTTTTTTTTGTTTTTCGAGACAGGGTTTCTCTGTATAGCCTTGGCTGTCCTGGAACTCACTCGGTAGACCAGGCTGGCCTCGAACTCAGAAATCCGCCTGCCTCTGCCTCCCAAGTGCTGGGATTAAAAGCGTGCGCCACCACCGCCTGGCCGATACTGTGCTATTCTTGTAGACAGAAGCCTAGCATAACTGTCCTCTGGGAATCTTCCCCTAGCAGTTGATGAAAACAGATGTAGAGATCTACAGCTTCACATTAGGCAGCGCTTGAGAGCCTTGCAAAGAGTAGTGTGAAGGTTTGAGGGAGGCAGTGTTGTCAAGGATACTGCAAGAAAACCAAAGGAGTCTACTAACCAGCATCCATGGTTACTCACAAATGCTGAATCATCATTCAAAGGATATGCATGGTTTTGACCTACATTTCCTATATATTTGAGGCATATGTGATGCCTGATCTTCAAGAATTTTCCCTAAAAATTGGAGCAGGGATTGTCTCTGACTCTTATTGCCTGCATTTGGATCCCTTTAATATAGCTGGGGTGCCTTGTCAGGCTTCAGAGGTAGAGGGTGTGTTTAATCTTGCTGCGACTTGATTTGCCAGGCAGGTTGGTACTTATAGGGGCTTTTCATTCTCTGTGGAGAAGTTGAGAGTGTGGGTTGTGAGGGTGGACTTGGAGGAGAGGTAGGAAGGGGACTGCAATCAGAATGTAAAGTGAATAAATAACTTATTGAAAAAGAGATAGTGTAATTTTGTTACAACAATTCTTCCTTTCCTTGCCCTCCACAACTTTCCACATACCCATTCTCACTTTCCTTAATATTCATGGCCTACTATTTCAGTATTTATATATATTGGATTTATATATATATATATATATATATATATATATATATATATATATATATTTATATATATTATTTATATATATATTTCAGTATTTATATATACATATATACCTACATATATATTCTTACATTAAAACCTGTTTATTTTCTATAATATTGCTGTATGTTTCTTTTCAGTGTTGATTGTTTAGACTTGTCATCTTCATTTAGTATATAGTGTCTGCTTGTCTGCATCTGTTTCCACCAGTCACTCCAGTAAGGTAAGTCGTGTATATTAATGCAGTTAAATTACTTTGAGTGATTCTTTGAAATTGTAAACCACTTTCAATCATAATACTACTCATTATTTTGTGACTATTGTATGTATTGTCAGTGGTTCTTAACTTTCCTAATGCTGCAATGCTTTACTAAAGTTCCACATATTGTCTTGGCCCTCAACCTTAAAATTATTTTATTGCTGCTTTAATCTCTAATACTACTTTTGTTATCAATTGTAATTTAAGTATCTGTATTTTCTAATATTCTTAGGTGATCCCTCTAAAAGGTTCATTCAACCCAAAATGGGTCTAAACCTGGAGGTTGAGAACTACTGCCACATGTTAATTTTGTTCCCCCAAAAGTTTCACTCTTGTGCAATATGTTGAGTTGAAAAGAATTCAGCATTAGGAGTTATGGTTAAGAGACACATTGGAGACAATTCAGCAAAGCATATACAACCATAGATGTATTTCCTATCTTAGAGATCTCAGCAGAATTTCTCATGCTGCAAGTTAATGGAATGTTAGATGAATAACACCTCCTGGGAGAGCTGAAGTTATAAATAGATAGAGATACTCATAGAGCTGATAATTAAATAGGAACAGGGAGAGAGGAGGGGGCAGGAGGGCTATATTCCTTTTTTTATGGTACACAACATTCTTTGAAAAGCCCTCTCATTCTTCATCAGTTTGGAGAAAAAAGCTGGTTTCCAGGAGTTCTCATGGTAATTAGGTAAGTGTTGCTGTTCCTCTCTCAATAGGCATTTTTTTAGTTTGAGGCTCACTGGATAAACTCTAATATTGATCTGACTTATTATTAGGAGCTTTACACAATCAGGGGGTCTGAATGGGCTACTTTGAGGAAGATTGAGGAAGCAGAGCCTTAAGGATGTGGTCCAGCTCCTCCTACACATCACCCTTCCTGTTAAAATGAAACTTTTCTCTCAAAATACAAGTAAAGCATAATTATGCCAATTTGTATCAGTGAGGTACAGGATAGTCCTAATACCCAGTCCATCTTTTTGTTGACTAACCAGCTCGTTTGTCATCTATTCTAACTAAAACATTTAGTTCTGAACCTGGCTTTAGGATGAATGTCAGCTGACAATCATCCACTCAGATCTTTTCTCTTAAGGTCAATAGCTATATGTTTTCAACCCCATCAGAAATCCAGAATGACTGAGTTGACTATAATTGTGGGAAGCACAAATCATAGTTTTTAAAACTTAGCCAATTTATAGAGACCTCTGAACACCTGGACACTCGCTCTACTTCAAAACGTTGGAGCATCTGTTCTTCTGCCTTCTGGCCCAGGATCTTCTGACAGACCTTAGTGCTGCAGAATTATTAAGGGCTGATTACTTTGTCTAGGCAGATATAATCAGTCGACCATTCTGCAAGTGTGTCCTTTTCTGGACAGTAATTTGTCTGTAGAAGGAAAGTGGCAATTCTTGCCTAGTGGCTGTCTCACCACAACTGGAGTAACTCCAAGGATGCTCATTTCTTCTTAGAATTCAATATAGGAAGCTGTCCAGAGCAGACAGGTCTCTAATGAAAATGAACATTAATACTGAAATGCTTGTCATGTCAATTCTAAGGATTTCTGATGTTTTGAAAACCAGCTATCCATGTAAGGTAATCTGGACTGTTGCCTGATAACTCCACTCAGCTATTTCTAAATAAAACATAGAGAACACCCTTATAATAAATTCCAAGTCATGAATTTGCTATAGTCCCTTAACTCACAGGCTGACCATCTCAAACCAGTTAAAAAAAAGTTAAAGAAGGACTGGGTCTAAGCTTTGTATTCCAAATGTGTTTTACTGGTATAATGCCTATGAGAGTAACAATATTCATCTCACTCTTATATCACTAATAAGCTCATGCCAATGAAAACCTTAAAATTTGTAAACAAAGTAAATTGGTGCCATTTAAGAATTTATATCTTCATCTTGATATCAATTATACAGATTTCTACTAATAGGTTATGGCTATGCAATAAACCCTAGCTAATCCTCTCTATTCCGACAAAACCACTACTTTTCCCTAGAGAGACAGCCCAACATTTACCACCTTAGTCCCCAAGCCCAGGGAATAGGGGCGCTGACTCATCATTAGCTTCTCCAAGCTGATTATGGGCATTGAGATATTAGAAGAGGAGTGGGGGGGAGAGCAAATTGACAATCCTCTGATGCTGTGTCTTCGCTGCCTCCAGATGGAATTCCTGGACCTCAGAGGTTTGAGCAGTTCTACCCAGCTTGCTTGTTGAGTAGATACACCAAGGCTGATCATTCTGCAATATACAATTCTCAAAACAAATTTTAGTATCAAGATAGTTTTTTTTTTTTTTTAAAGAGGGCTGACATTTTATTAAGAATGTTGGTTCTAACCGCTTTTCTATTTTTTCCCTCTTTTATTGAATATAATATTTACATATCAAATTTTATCCCCTTACCCTATTTCCCCCACCACCCAGGAACCCCTTATTCCATCCCCCCTCCTCCTGCTTCTATGAAGGTGTTTACCCACCTACCCCCCAACCCCCTCCCCACCCTCAGATTCCCCTCCACCTCAGTGCTCAGCCTTCAGGGTACCAATGACCTTGTCTCCCACCTATGCCCAACAAGGCCATCCACCCCTACATATACAGCTGGAGTCATGTGTCTCTCCATATGTGCTCCTAGGCTGGTAGTTTAGACCCTGGGGAGCTCTGGCTGGTTGGTATTGTTGCTCTCCTCACGGGGCCACCAGCCCTTAAGGTTCCTTCAATTTACTCTCTAACTTCTCCATTGGGAACCTTTGATCAGATTAATGGATAGCTGTGGGTATCTGTCTCTGGGTATGTCCGACTCTGGGGGACCTCTAAGGAGACAGCCTTATCAGGCTGCTGTCAGCTTTCCCATCCTGACATCCCTATCAGCGTCTATTTTTGGTGACTGCCCATGGAATGAATACCCAGATGGAATGGTCTCCCTACAATGCCCCCTTCAGATTCTGTCCCACACTTTGTCTCCATATTTGCTCCCTTGGGTATTTAGTTACTCCTTCTAAGAAAGACCTAGGCATCCTCACTTGTTCTTTCTTCTTCATGAGCTTCGTGTTGTCTGGTAGTTGAATCTTTGTTGTTTCAAATTTTTGGGCTAATCTTCGCTTATCAGTGAGTAAATACCATGTGTGTTCTTTTGTGATTGGGTTACCTCACTCAGGATGATATTTTCTAGTTCCATCCATTTACCTAAGAATTTCTCGAATTCATTATTTTTAATAGCTGAATAATATTCCATTGTGTAAATGTACCACATTTTTGTGTATCCATTCCTCTGTTGAAGGGCATCTTGGTTCTTTCCAGCTTCTGGCTATTATAAATAGGGCTGCTATGAACATAGTGGAGCATATGTCTTTGTTATTTGTTGGGGCACTTTCTGGGTATATGCCCAGGAGTGGTATAGCTGGGTCCTCAGGTAATGCTATGTCCAATTTTCTGAGGAACTGCCAGACTGACTTCCAAAGTGGTTGTACCAGCTTGCAACCCCACCAACAATGCAGGAGTGTTTGTCTTTCTTCACATCCTTGCCAGCATCTACTATTACCTGAGTTTTTGATCTTAGCCATTCTGACTGGTGTGAGGTGGTATCTCAGTGTTGTTTTGATTTGCATTTCCCTGATGACTAAGGATGTTGAGCATTTCTTAAGGTGCTTCTCGGCTATTTGAATTTCCTCAGTTGAGAATTCTTTTTTTAGCTCTGTACCCCATTTTTTAATGGGGTTATTTTGTTGTTTTGTGGGGAAGAAATCTCGCGGGCGGGGGGAGGGAGTCCGGAAGCAGAGTCCCAGGGCGGTCAGGCATCAGGGTCTGGGGCGGGCTTCCCGCGCTGCCAGCAGAATCAGGCGGAGAGACCATGGACACGTGGAGTCCAGTTTTCCAAAGCTTTTATCGTTCATGGCATGGTTAATGGACACAAGTGGTACGTGCTTCCCCTGCCAAAAGCCAGGGGATACCAATCTTATAGGGAAGGGAGAAAGGGGAGGGAATAACTTAATTAGCTACACCCCTGGCCTTTTGATAATTCATTAATATTTAAATCTCTGGAGGTGGAGACTTGTTAGTCACGCCCTCTACCTGTGCCCTATGTGACTTAAGGTAACAGGTTAAATGGAGTTACCTCGTCCAAGGACCAACATCCCACCCTCTTTTCTTTCATAAAAAGAGGGGTGGCTCTGAATCGTCTGTAGTCTGCGAGGTACAGTTTAATGAGATATGTGGACCCTGTGGCGTAGTCTGGAATCTGGGAGCATGGGGAGATCAAACCCAGTGCTGTATCAAGGGGGCCTAGGAACAGAGCCAAACATCCTACCGTCCCTAAAAGGGTCTCCGGGGTTTAAAGCTCGTTCAACCAGGCTATGTCCAAACCATCTCTTCATGGCCCAACATCTCACTGTTTTTTTGTGAAAATTTTGGATGAGGTGGTCAAAAGAAAACACTATGTAGGCCAGAGGGTGTAGCATAACTAAGTCAAGGGTAATAGGAATTGAGGGTAGGGTTTGGAAGGCAGGGAATCATTGAAACAATTAAATATAGGTTGTACAGTTTGAGGGTAATGACATCTGATTAATCTAAATAGACATTTTGTTTTCCTCACTAACATGTAACTTTAGCTATGTGACTTTGGCAAAAGAGTTCATTTGTAGCTGGAAGGTCTGGATCTGTCTTCAGTAGTGAGCATCTCTGGGTTCTGGCATGTATCTCTGGAGCCTGGTGTGGGTCTGGATCTCAGCATGTTCTGGGGTCTTCAGTCAGATGAGATGGCTGGAAGAAGGCAGCTTGGCAGGTTCCAGGAGGTGGCGCTGTCACTGGATCTCGGCATGTCTCTGGAGTCTGCAGTCAGATGAGGTGACTAGGAAAAAGCAGCTTGGCATCTCAGGCAGATGATGTCAAGTTAAGATGTTAAGTTATAGATGTCAGTTAAGTCCAATTGGTTCATAACTTCTGTTAGTTTCATTGTGTCTCGATTTAGTTTCTGTTTCCATGATCTGTCCATAGCTGAGAGTGGGGTGTTAAAATCTCCCACTATTATTGTGTGAGGTGCAATGTATGCTTTAAGTTTTAGTAAAGTGTCTTTTATGTATGTGGGTGCCCTTACATTTGGGGCATAGATGTTGAGAATTGCAAGTTCCTCTTGGTACAGTTTTCCTTTGATGAATATGAAGTGTCCTTCTTTATCTTTTTTGATTACTTCTGGTTGAAAACTGATTTTATTTGATATTAGAATCGCTACTCCAGCTTGTTTCTTGGGACCATTTGCTTGGAAGATTGTTTTCCAACATTTTACTCTGAGGTAGTGTCTGTCCTTTCCACAGAGGTGCGTTTCCTGAATGCAGCAAAATGTTGGGTCCTGTTTACGTATCCAGTCTGATAGTCTATGTCTTTTTACTGCAGAATTGAGTCCATTGATATTAAGAGATATTAAGGAAAAATGAGTGTTGTTTCCTGTTATTTTTGTTATTGGCAGTGGAGATATGTTTGTGTAGCTACCTTCTTTTACGGCTTTTGGAAGATTACTTTCCTGCTTTTTCTAGGTTGTAGTTTCCCTCCTTGTGATGGAGTTTTCCACCAATTATCCTTTGAAGTGCTGGGTTTGTGTTGAGATACTGTGTAAATTTGGATTTGTCATGGAATATTTTGTTTTCTCCATCAATAATGATTGACAGTTTTGCTGGGTATAGTAGTCTGGGCTGACATTTATGTTCTTTTAGGGTCTGTATGATATCGGTCCAGGATCTTCTGGCTTTAATGGTCTCTGGTGAGAAGTCTGGTGTAATTCTTATAGGTCTGCCTTTATATGTTACTTTGCCCTTTTCCCTTACTGCTTTTAGTATTTTTTCTTTGTTTTGTACGTTTGATGTTTTGACTATTATGTGGCGGGAAGTATTTCTTTCTGGTCTAAACTATTTGGAGTTCAGTAGGCTTCTTGTATATTTATGGACAGCTCTTTCTTTAGGTTAGGGAAGTTTTCCTCTATAATTTTGTTGAGGATATTTACTGGTCCTTTAAGTTTGGTGTCTTCCCCCTAATCTATTCCTATTATCCTTAGGTTTGGCCTTCTCATTGTGCCTTGGATTTCTTGTATATTTTGGGTGAGTAGCTTTTTGTATTTTGCATTTTCTTTGACAGTTGTGTCAATGTTTTCCATGGTATCTTCTGCACATGAGATTCTCTCTTCCATCTCTTGTATTCTGTTTGTAATACTTGTGTCTATGACTCCTGATCGTTTTTTTTTTTTTTTTTAAGTTTTCTATCTCCAGGGTATTCTCCCTTTGTGATTTCTTTATTGTTTCTACTTCCATTTTTAGATCCTTCATGGTTTTGTTTAATTCCTTCTCCTGTTTGGTTGCATTTTCTTGCAATTCCTTAAGGGATTTTTGTGTTTTCTCTTTAAGGGTTTCTATCTGTTCTTTGAGAGTGTTGTTTATGTCTTTCTTAAAGTCCTCTATCATCATCATGAGAAGTGATTTTAATTCTGAATCCTGCTTTTCTGGTGTGATGGGGTGTTCACGGCTTGCTATGATGGGGGAACTGGGTTCTGATGATGCCATGTAACTTTGGTTTCTGTTGCTTACGTTCTTGCGCCTGCCTTTTGCCATCTGGTTAAATCTAGTGCTACCTGCACTTCTGTCTCTGATTGAAGCCTGCCTTTCCAGTTGTCTCGCTTGTGTTTGGTCTTCTAGGGGTCCAGATGTCTCTGTGATTTTTTTCCAGCTGCACTGATTACGGTGGTATCTCTAGGATGCCTCAGGATATGGTGCCTCCAAGGTAGCAGTCCAGCTAGTTGTCTGCTGTTCTGGGTGCAGTGTCTCCTCTTGGATATCTCAGGATATGTTGTCTGACACTGTGAGTTCAGTTGTTCCTCTGTGGCTCTGGGTTGAGTGGACTTTCCAGTATGTCTCAGGTGGAATCCGGGGTCCACACAACTGCAGACCTGGCAGAGGTCTAGTCCAGGCCTCAGACCCAGGAGATGGGCCGAAGGGGGGGTGCTAGCCTGCAGGGGCGGGGGGGGGATCTGCTGGATTCTGAGCACTCAGGGCACCCAGCTATGAGCTCAGGGTAGTATGTGTGTTTTCCTACCTAAAGCTGGTTGTGGGATCTGTGGTGCCCCCAGTATGTGTCTGGCGGTGGTAACCAGGGTGGACTCACCAGCAGGCCTCAGACCAGAAGAGGGGCGAGCAGTGGAAGAGGAGTGCTAGTGCTGGCTATGGGTTCTATGGATCCCCCAGAATGTGTCTGGCAGTATCCAGGGTGCACTCACCAGCTGGCCTCAGACCGAAAGAGGGGCGAGCAGCGGAAGGGGAGTGCTAGCACTGGCTATGGGTTCTATGGATCCCCCAGAATGTGTCTGGCGGTATCCGGGGTGCCCTCACAAGCTGGCCGGGCAGAGGTCTGCCCCAGGCCTCAGACCTGAAGAGGGGCGAGCGGCAGAAGGGGAGTGCTAGCGCTGGCTATGAGTTCTATGGATCCCCCAGAATGTGTCTGGCGGTATCCAGGGTGCCCTCACAAGCTGGCAGGGCCGTATATTGTCTTATTTAGGGTTACTATTGCTGTGATGAAACTTCATAATCAAAAACACACTAGGGAGGATAGTGTTTATTTGATTTACACTTCCATATAATGGTATATCATAGAAATATATCAGAGTAGAAACTCAAATAGGGCAAGAACCTGGATACAGTAGCTAATGCAGAGACTATAGAGAGATACTGCTTATTAGCTGGTTCTGATAGCTTTGCTCACCCACTTTCTTAGGGAACCTAGAGCCACCAGCCCATAAATGGCACCACTAACAATGGCTTGGGCTGTCTTCCACCAATCATTAATTAAGAAAATTCCCTACAATTCTTAGCTACAGTCATATCTTAGAGAAGAAGTTTTCAATTACTGTTTCAGTTACCTCTCTGTTTGTATGGAGAACATCTAGAAAATCCAAGACACCAGGGAAGTGAGAAGCTCTCAGGACTCAATGCCAGTGACCTTAGCCAATCTCCAGTAGAAAGACATAACCCCCATTTGAGGCATGGCAGCACCCACCCATCTTCAAAATTTTTGACCCTGAATTGTTCTTGTCTAAAGGAAATGGGACTAAACTGGACTAGAGACTGAAGGAAAGGCACAACTTGGGATCCATCTCATGCTCAGGCCCAAAACCCCAACACTATTACTGATGTCATCTTGTGCTTGCAGACAGGCCCCAACACTATTACTAATGTCATCTTGTGCTTGCAGACAGGAAATTATCAAGGCTGTCCTCTCAGAGACTTTACCAGCAGCTGACTGAGACAGATGCAGATACTTGCAGCCAACCATTGGATTGAGGTCAGGGACCCGTATGGAAGAGTTAGGGTAAGGGCTGAAGAAGCTGAAAGGAATTCCATAGGAAAAACAAAAGTATCAACTAACTGGGTCCCCCTCAGAGCTACCAGAGATGAAGCCACCAACTAAAGATTATACAAGGGCTGGTATGTGGCCCCTGTTACATATGTAGCAGAGACATGTGCCTTGTCTGGCCTTGGTGGGGGAAGATATGCTTAATACTGTAGAAACTTAGTGCCCCAGAGAAGAAGGATGTTAGCAGGGTGAGGTGGGAGTGGGTGTGTGGGTGGGTAAGCACCATCTCAGTAGCAAAGAGGAGGAGGAATGAGGTAAAGAACTCATGGAGTGGAGACCAGGAAAGGGCAATGTAAATAAATAAATAAATAAATAAATAAATAAAATAATAATGAAAAGAAAATAGATTACTTTTTCATATAATATTTTATATCATATAATATAGTCTCATATATCATAATATCCTAACTATTGTTTCTGTTTTCTTACTCTTTCTATATATACCACAATATATATCATGTATCAGAATTACATCACACTGTACATTGACAATACAAGAGAGATAAATTTGAATCTTCAGTTATGTATCTCAGACACACCAAGGTTTGTAACAGGGAATTTTTACAGATTATACTGTAGGTGTATGGAAATCTTAGGGTAATAAAGGAAAAAAAATACCAGACAACATGTCCTCTAGAGAAATGTCTAGTCATCAATTAAGAACCTCTAATACACTGTGAGTACACATTGAAGCAGATATGCCCTCAAAATGCTCCAGTCTGCAGGGTGGTAGACTGGGACCAGGGGATCACCTGAAAGAGAGAATGGGGGACAAGGGCATGCAAAGAACAGACAGGAAGTCTGGAAGTCTGATCAAGCTGTTGAATTTTTATTTTTCCCATATGGGGTTACATACGCATAAAAGCAGGATGTGGGGAGGGGGATGACATAGGGTCTTCTTTGTTTCTGGGGAGCGCATGTGTTCTCAGGAACAGGATATTGGCTGGTTGAAGAGTTCACAGAAGAAGCACAGAGGAACAGGTCACTATGTACCTGTCCATAAGATCTATTGGTCATTTGTTCTTATCTTAAGCTAGCATTTTACCACCAAAGCTACCTGTTTATAAGATCTATTTTTCATTTGTTCTGATCTAGGCTAGTAGTTTCCTACCAAGACTACCTGTCCACAAGATCTATAATTTGTTCTTATCTAGGCTAGTACTTTCTCACCAAGGCTACCTGTCCACAAGATCTATAATTTTTTCGTATCTAGGCTAGTACTTTCTCACCAAGGCTACCTGTCCATAAGATCTATAGCTATTTGTTCTAGGGTTAGTACTTTCCCACAGAGGCCAAGACTTTGTGTCAGTAAGCACATATGGTTGACTTAGGCCTATGGCTAACTTAGGTCATTAATGTTTAAGCACAGTCACTCCCAACACCAAAAGTCAAAGCTATTACTTTCATATTCATATCTATGGTTCATCTCCACCATATTTATTCTCAGTTAGAAAATTAGCTCTTATCATATACAGCTTTGAAAAAAAAATGACAGCCAGCCTGTCCCACATTCCTGACTTCTGAGGTCCTAATAGCATCATGTATGTAGGGCACTTCAGTTTTACATATTAAACTTGGAGATAGATTTTTTTCTTTTTCTTTTCATAATTGACTCTGAAACTGGGGATCAAACTCACAATTCCCACTTGAGTTATGGAGGTTTATCCTGTACATATGATTTTTTTGTCCATAAGATTTTTATTATCAATAAGTCAAAGTAAATATGTATTTGATTTCAATTGTTACACTCCAACCCAGTATTATAAGCAATGTGTCTTTATCCTTGAAGCAGTATTTTTTTCATACTTGGAAACTATTAGATTTTTTTATGATTTTGATACAACCTGGATATGTTTTTGAAAATGACTCTCAATTTAGTAATTATGCATTTTAGGTTAGTCTGAGGGCAGGTTTTCTGTGTCTCCTTAACTCATGCTTGCTTTTGCTGATTAATTTTGAATCTGTCTGTCCTTGACAATTTCCATAATGAAGACATTACAAAAATCACAGTGATAATATGTGGTAAGTCAGAAGTTACAACTTTGTCACTGCATTAGTTGGAATGGGAGTATACATTGTATATTGAGCCAAATATCTTGCTCTTCTATGCATGCAATTAATCTTGATAAGAGATTACTGTAGGTACCCATCCCATTTTGTACCTTAATCTTTTGAGAGGAAGTTGTGCTTGGTAGGTATTGCATGAAATAGAAATGCTGTGCAGTTTTCAAATCCTATGTGAGACTGAGTATGATGGCAAAAACTTGCACTTCATCACACCCAGTCTCACATAGGATTTGAAAATTGCACAGCACTGAGGCAGTGGGTTCCTAGACATGATTGCTATCCCTCATGTCTATGTAAACACATTTGTGGTTAATTTTAATAAACACACTACTGTCTTTCCTGCTATCTGCCCCCCACCCCAGGCTTAGCTCTGAGATCAGCTGCCACCAGTCCCACTCCAGGCTTGCTCTGGAGCTGTTGCCCTTGCTCTGGCTGCTCCCTGATTCTTTTTGTTCCTCCAGGCTTAGCTTCACCAAGCCACCATCACTGACTAGGCTTCCCATGTTACCTATCTTTACTCCACAGTTGAAAAACACTCAGACAGCTTTATTACTTTAGAATCTTACTATTAGCACAATTGCTGGGCACAGAGTCTCTTGCCCTAAACTTATCAGCTAGCCTCTGCCAACATCCTCTGCCCCCTCCTGAGGTGGAGGCTGCAGATCTTAGCTACACAGAGTCCTTACATGCTGCTTCTTTCTTTTCATCCCAATGCATGGCAGCAAACACCTGTTCTCTTTCCCTGGGTCTCCTTTTTCCTCCTAGGACCTGGAAGTCTCACCTGTCCCTTCTGCCCAGCAATTGGCTCCAGGCCTCCTTTATTGACCAAGTCAAGAACCGACTAAGGAACTAGACTTTAGTAGCAGCATCTTCCCCTACATACGTTCTTTTAGAACTTCATCAGATCTCCACTAGTTCTTAGAATTTTATTTTGCTGTACTTATCCTTTGAAATTATCAACCTGTTTCTGGGTATTTGCAGGCTGTAAACTGTCTCATTTTTGAACATATGAGAACACAATGATATGGAGTCTCTAACTCAGTATTATTGTCTTTCTGTACTGTCCTAAATATTGATTTTTGATATATCATGTCTCCCTTTTCTTCCTTCTTTGCAAATCACCCCCATATCACCCTCCTTTTTCACTTTTAAATATATTGCCTCTTAATACTCACAAGCACTCACACAGGCACACTTGAATGCTTGCACGTGTGTGCATGTGCACACACACGCACAATCATAAATACAAATATCAACAATATGTATTATGGGAATTCACAAAACAGTTTTACTGTGTTATCTATTTTCACTAGATTTGAGAAACTTTTTTTTAAAAAAAATTATTACTTTTTTTTACAGTCCAGTCATTACCACTCTCCTGGACAGACCTCCCAGAGTTCCTCATGCCATTTCTCCTCCCCCACCCCAGCTTCCTAGTCTCCAAGAGGATGTTCACCCCTGACAGATCAACCTACTCCCTAGGGGCCTCAAGTCTCTCTGGGATTTGGCACATCTTCTCTTACTGGAGCCAGATCAGGCAGCCCTTTGCAGTATATGTTTTATGGGCTTCAAATCAGCTAATGTATGCTGCCTGGTTGGTGGCCAGTGTCTGAGAGATTGGGGAGAGGGGATGTCCAGGTTAGTTGAGACTGCTGGTCTTCCTATGGGGTTGCCCTCCTACTCAGCTTCTTCCAGCCTTTCCCTAATTCAACCACAGGGATCCCTGACTTCAATCCATTGCTTGGGTGTAAGTATTTGTGTCTGTCTCAGTCATGCTAGGCTCCTGTCTGTAATCACATTATAGCATCAGTAACACTGTTATGCCTTGGCCTCCCCTTGAGACAGATTGCAAGTTGGGTAGTCACTGGACCTCCTTTCCCTCAGTCTCTCACCTTCTGGGTCTCTGGTGTACTCTAGAGGGTCACCCGACTTCCCATGACCCCAGGGTTACATATTTCCATTTATTTTGTTGGCGCTCAGGGTTTCTCTCCTGTCTCTCCTCACTAATCCAATATCTGATGGTGTTCACCTTTTCCCCTCCTCACCGCTCCCACCCAGGTTCCTCCCTTCTTCTATGTCCTGTGATTACCTTCTTCTCCCTCCCAAGTGGGATTGAACCATCCTCATTTGGCCCTTCAGCTTGTTAATCTTAAGTTCCATGGAGTGTATCCTAGGTATTCTGTACTTTTTGGCTAATATCCACTTATTAGTGATGCATGTCCTTTTGGGTCTGAGTTACCTTACTCAGGTTGATATTTTCTACTTCTGTCCAAAGAATGGATACAGAAAATGTGATTCACTTACACAATGGAATGCTATTCAGCTATTGTGAAAAAGGACATCATAGTTTTGAGAATCTTTATGTAATATATTTTTAGCAATTTGTAAGATGTGTTAAATAAAATTTAGTAAATGATATTTTAATCCCTCACTCAATATACATCAAACAATTTTCAATTTGTGTGTTCGGTATTATATTTTAATAAATTTTGAAAACAAAATGTGAGTGGGATCATCTCTTCTTATTTTCAGGACAATTATATTGATACATGACTTTTTTCCTATGCAAATTTTAGAATAATTTTAAGCATTAGGGCAAATAAATAACATATATGGGTCCTTGAAGCTCATGATACAAAATTTCTGCATTGATTTTGAATATTGAATTCATAATAATATTAAAACTATTTGCCTAGGAATTTAGGACTTTCAAAATCTTAGATCTTACTAATCATATGAAAATTATTTATTGTTTAGTTGAACATAGTTAAAGTTATTTCCTATTTATTCCTAAACATTCTCCTTTCATGTTATAATACTTATTCAGGGTCTCTCCATGCTACACCTGATGATCTAACATTCAGGCAGTGAGGACTTTCTCCTCTCTCAAGTTCTGAGAAGCTTTTCCTGAAAACAGAGTCACCATACCTTGCTGGTGGTATAGTAAACCATGGGCATTTTTTATTTCCTTTTTAATTGTTAATTTTGTGGGTTACTTTCTCTTTGGTTTCCAATTACTAATTGCTTACATGTAAAATATAATTAAAACTTTAATGTTTTCTTGTATTTGCATATTTGCTAGCCATGTGGTTAAATCTGTAGTTTTGTGTATTTCTGTTGAAATGAATGACGTTCTTTCCAAGTAGACATAGATAATGATTTTTGCCTTAGAAACACCCTCTGTACATTTTCTACACTGAATTCCCAGAGAACATTGTCCAGTAAATGTTGTATGAATTAGTAACTACTTGCATCATTTTCTTTCTAATTTTTGGAAAAGTACTCTTTTAGGGTACTAGGTATTTTCATCCATTTGGATTTCTTAATTTTCAGTACTGTAAATTTTAATTCAAATTTATTAAATTATAGTACTGATTCCTGGGAGAGTACATTGTCTCATGTCTCTGGCTGGACCCAGTGATGTCCCCATCGATTTCTATTCTCCCTCCCAGTCTTCTACTACGCTCCTCTCCTGATCACCATTCCTTGATTCCTCCCTCTACCCTTCTACAATGTTTGTTTTATTTCCCCTTCTGTGTGAGATTCATGCTTCCTAACTTGGACCCTCATTATTACTTAGTTGCTTTGGATTCTTTTTTTCCCTAGGGCATACAAATAATTTGCCATGACTTGTTTTATTCAACTCTGACAAAAGTAGAAGTGGCTTTGTGGACATGCTAGAGTATACAGGCCAGAGATTCCAAACGTCAGAAGGCTATAACTATGTAGCTATAGGAAAGCTACTATTCTTGCCAGGGAATGAGTGTCTGACTTAATTTTAAGGTGGGTTTGAAAAAGGTGTAGAAGAAGATATGAATGCCGAGTTTGGGAATAGTAATGATTTTGTACTTGATATGGGAAAAGAGATGTGTAACTGAAGAAAATTTGCATAAATTAGTGCAGATAAGAGAGGAAAAATTTACCTGGTGTTTTTCTTTGTTAGAGAGTAGAAGAGGAATGGCAATGTAGTGGTAAGTTATAGCACTAAGGTGAGGATGCCTGGGGAGTGGCTCTGAGTTAGGGAAATCACAGGATAACAGTGTTCTCTGTGGTGTTCATTGGCAGATGTGCTTGATTGATATAAAACTGGTTTCTCCCTCAGAATCAATAAGGAGCTGCAGAAGCAACATGGCTACTGCTGTGGGTACTGAGAAATTTGTCTAATGGTGAGTTTCAGCCCTGAATGATATTTGTTTTATGTAAAGTAATAACCACAGCAAAATCATGCAGGGATGGAGTGTCAATATAACAGGTATATATTAGAAAAAGAGTAATTAGAAAGTTTTTATTCTTTATATCATGAAGATTAAAAGTGTAAGAGGTGTCAGATTAGACGAGCTGTATAGAATAGTATCTAGTCCCCTAAAATAGGATCTTATTGAAGTCATGTACAATTAGTTTATGTGTTTGAGGCAATGATCAGTAATCACAATTCAACACTAAGATTCCTACAGTTACAAAAATCTTCAACATGACATAGCTTTATTAATTTTGGTAGTTTCATGCATATAAATATATATAATTAATGAACAACTGCTACAACCACTATTAGTTTAATATTTCACAAATATATTCTGTGTGCATGCATTTAGGACTAAACTCTTTGTCTAGCCTGCTCTATCTAAGGGCTCAACCATGGAGAAGAATATTTCTTGCCAGTAGTTCTTTTTTTTTTATTCTTTAATCATTTTTTAAAAAAAATCCAGTCCTTATTCTTCCTCCTGGTTTGCCCTCTGACTTCCTTATCCCATTCTGCCAGTAGTTCTTAAGCTAGCAGTTGGACCTTTTGAGTTGCTACAATACACTCTGGCATTTCAACATAGTGTCATGTATATTTAATTTGTATGTATCCTTATTTTGGGAGTTTATGGATGCAGCTCTATCATATATTAGTCACACGTCTTCACAGCAGACATACTGTAGCTAAGGATTTCACTCTTTGGCATAACGTCTTTCCTTTACCATGATAGAATTCTACTTTACTGATCAAAATATCATGAACAATTTACATGTGGATTTGAGCTGAAAAGTCTCTAATGCCCTAATAAGGCATAATATTTAGGTAGTAAAGTTACTTGAGGAAAGTTGGTAAAATGGGGTATTTACCTAAAAGTTTTAAAGTACTGTTATCTGCAGCATTCACCTTAACCTAACAAAGTGGTAAGGAGAACACCAATTATAATGCTGAATTACATAGAAGACTCTTTACCACTTTAATATTATAAGAAATTCTTTAATCCACCTATGAGAAAGTGTATTACATGTGACTATTTTCAAGAAATTTGGCTCATCTGTTATATGGAATGTAAGGTAGAGTTCTCTATGCTCTATTTGTCCCACTACATCTTAGTGACTCACGCAGATGGAACAGCACAACCACTTTGTTATTTCTTAGTATTTAAGAAAACTACAATTGAAAGTCAGGGAGGATCTCAGAGGAAATTTCAGAGGTATGGTAGAGAAGAGTGGAGGTTTGTATAGAGGGGAAAACTTATGGTTCTGGAATTATATCAAAAGGTTTATTTTTCTTTAATGTTAAATGTGTTTGAGGGGAGCACTGAATCAGGTAGCAACACAAGTACTTTAATTTTGAGCACCAGCATTTATTTATAGACTAAAGAAATAAAAAATCTATGGATAGTGTTATAGTTGTGCAATTCTAGAATATGGTGGCCAATTGCAGATCTCACAGTATTGCTTGCTGGTCAGCAAAACTAGATTATTTGGTGAATTTTAGTAAGATTCACTGTCTAAAATTAGCCGGAGGTGGTAGATATTTGAAACAAATATTATATGATGAACATTACAGCAGAATTTCACAGATATTTTTTTTACTAGCCTGATTTGGTAGAAGTCTTATATATGCAATCTTAACTGCTAAGAACTTATATATGCTGAAGAAGGTACAGTCAGTTTTACTCAGGGATGTTTGTTCTCAGAGGCTCTCAGAATCCCATAGATTTACATAAATTTATACAGAAATAAGCTGTTGTAAACATGAATGATGAAGAACTGTATACAGGTCTTCACATTCTCTATTTTTATTGGCATGTATTTTTGTCATTGTTTTGGTTTCATTTTCATTTTATAATGATCTCTATTTCAAAGAGAGGTTTCTTGACAAGGCGAGAAGACTAAAATCATTGGGTTTGGGAGTAAATGACTGTAAATTTTATTTAGAGTTTATGTTTGTTTAATATATCTGTATTCATAGATTCTCCTCCAGGAAACATGATTTTGCTACCACACAGTAGTTAAATAAGTTTCCTGTATTAAGCATGAGCAGGCCCTGCAATCAGAGAGTTGTTTGCTATTTCCCAGATTTTGTGCCAATATTGCACAATTAATCCTAGAATTAATTAGTGTTCTCATAGCCATCAGAATTAGATCAGATTATTGGTTGTCCTATGTTTTAGGAAGCTTGTACATACCTGATAAACAAATATACAGAACATTTCCACATGGAATTCTTAGGCATCCTTGAATCAAGTGTGTCAGAAGAATTGTAAGGCCTGATGTTCAGAAAGTTTGCTATTATATTGTGTCTTTTGGTAATATCAGATTGAAACTGAACATCATGACTGACAAAAAAATCAGTTGAATAAGGTGATGGAAATGAACTTACCAAAGAAAATTAAGAAAAGCCCACAAGGATTCAACCCTATACAAAGTATGATAAGTAACTGAGGAAATATCAGAAGGGAAAACATTGGCTTTTCGGGGAAGAGAATACTAATTGGTTGTTTAGTACCAAAAGTTCTGCTTTGAAAACACAAATTCAGGTAACATTAAGAGAACAAACAGGTTATATATTTAAGAATATATATCCAACAATGATTATTTTTAAAATGAGGCCATAAAATTGAAGGAGAATACTATTATACAGAACAGTTTGCAGGAGAAAAAGTAGAGAAGTTTTGTAATTAAATTATTGTTGAGAGCCACTCTACCCCATGTTTGGGGGCCAAAAATGTTGTGAACCGCTCTGCCCCACACTTGGGGGCCAAAAAGTTGAGGCCTGAGCTGCCCCACACTTGGGGGCCAAAGTGTCTTGGACTGCTCTATCAGTGTTAGAACCCGCACTGCCAAAAGTCTTGGGGGCTAAATTGTTAGAGCCCACACTGCCCCAAGCTGCTCTGGTCAGCGGGTCAGGGTTCAGAAAGAGAGAGAGTGAGGATGGACTCGAAGAATTGAGACCAAACAGAGTGTGATTCAATGCTGTTTATTCTTCAGTCTCTCTTCCTAGTCCAAGTCCCAAGTTTTGAGTTCCTAGTCCCTAGTGCCTCCAAGTTCCAAGATCCAAGTTCTTGTCTCAAGTCTCATCCAAGTACAAATGTCTAATCCTAGGTGCCTGTCTCGAGTCTCAAGTACCTACTCCAAGTGCCTAATACTTAATAATTTCTTCTGTCTGCCTCTCACCTTTTATATGTTTCACTTCTAAGCCACGCCTCTAAGTCACACCCTTAAGTCACGCCCTTAGGTCTTATCTCTAAATCACACCTTTAAGTCTCACACACCCAAGGGCAGATCCTGGGTATGGAAAACAAGATGTTATCAGAGTGTGCTCAGCTGTTGTAGGCTGATGTAATCAAGTCTCTTGTCAGGGTATATGGCTCAAGATGGCTGCATGGATGATAGCCGCCTTCTGTCAGCTCCCCACAAATTATACTGTTAAAGTTTAAAAAGAAATAACCTACCCACTCATATTCAGACATTTATACACATGAACGCATATACACATGCGTGCATAAACATGTACATGTATATGTTCATGAATACATAATGAGAAGATGGAGTTGTAGATATCAGCATAGAATCGTATTAGTAAGGATAGACATAGATTTTAGCTTAAGGTGTGGAGCTTTTAACAAACATACTATTTTTATATGTGTATTTGAATGAGTCTTTTAAGAAATTAAGGCAGCAGGGAAAGAATAATGAATTATGTTCTTTGCAGTTTACCTGCATGCCCACATACTTTTACTCTTCATAGCAGAAATGCATGTCCACATGCACATGGTGTCTCTCTCTGTCACAAACTTACTCACACATATACATACACACATCTGTGAGCACAAAATGTGCATGTACATGTCATACACACAGAACAGTGAGTTATCAAATTATGATAGAATATAGATGACAAGGATAGGAGAGGAATTTTAGATTAGGATATGGAGTTTGAATTTTTAAAAATCACACAATATTTACACATCCACACACCCACCCACACTCACATATATATTAAATATTTTTTTTTAAAAAAAATGAAGGCACCAGAGAAGCCATTGAATTTAACTTCTAGCAGTCATATGACCTTGAACAAATGTGTACCCCCTCCATATCCAAAGCTGCATTCATACACACACACACAGACACACACACAGACTAGCACAAAGAATGGTTAAATATACAAAGAAGGTTTATTTTTCAAAGATAATTCTTAAATTATTTTCTGACAGTCATGCCACCTTAGGGCACTAAGTGTTCAGTGGGCATATTTCTTGCTCAGGACCGAAAATCATCATTTTATTCTTTAATGCAAACAGCCATTGGTAGAGTTTTATATTAGACATAAAGTTTTGATCCAAGGTGTAGTCTCATGCATATAATCATAGGACTTGAGAAAACTGCCACCTACAGATTGCAGAGAGTCATTAGCACCTGCAACTGCAGCCCATAGTCAGAATCAGAATGGCACACAGCAGAATGGAAGCTTTCTGGTTCATAGCCAGTCTCTAGGTTCTAGCAGCCTGATACATTCTTAGCCTCTAGGTACTGCAGGTTGCTTTTTTGTCAGTTATCCATTGCATCCAGAACACATATTAAATTATATGTTATTTCTTTATCCTTTCAATTTCCTGTCTTCTGATGCAGCATATAGGAATAGTGAAGAGGTAGAAATAACAGCAGCTTTGATGGAAATCACCTCATTACAGACAGTTTTTGTCTTCATTCCTAGGTTTAACATCTCTATCTTGAATGGTACTACATCCTTTTTTGGTAAGAATGTGCACGCTCAGGTAATCAGAGGCAAACTCTTTTTATTTGCTATTTATTTATTTATTTATTTATTTATTTATTTATTTATTTATTTATTTATTCTTTTAATCTTTTTTGACAATCCAGACTTCATTCTGCTCCTGGTCTACCCTCTGATTGTTCTACATCCCATACCTCCTACCCCTGTCTCCAAGAGGATGTCCCAACCTACTACCCCCACTCCATTAGACCTTCCAACTTCCTGGAGGCCTCAAGTCTCTTGAGGGTTAGGTGCATCTTCTATGATTGAGTTCAGACCAGGCAGTCCTCTGCTTTATATGTGTCGGGGGCCTCATATCAGCTGATGTATGCTGCCTGGTTGGTGGCTCAGTGTCTGATGTATCTCAGGGGTCCAGGTTAGTTGAGAATGCTAGTCTTCCTATAGGGTCACCCTCCTCAGCTTCTTCCATAGTTTCCCTAATTCAACCATGGGCATCAGCAGCTTCTGTCCATTAGTTGGATGTAAAAAGCAGCATCTGATTCTTCGAGCTGCTTGTCAGTCCTTTCAGAGGGCAGTCATGATAGGCCCCTGTTTGTAAGCACACCATAGCCTCAGTAATAGTTTCAGGCTTGGGGCCTCTCCTTGAGCTAATTCCCAATTTGGATCTGTGTCTGGACCTCTTTTTTTTTAGGCTCTTCTCCATTTTTGTCCCTGCATTTCTTTCAGATAGGAACAATTCTGGGTCAGACTTTTTGACTGTGGGATGGTGACCCCATCCCTCTACTAAATGCCGTGTCTTTCTACTGGAGGTAGACTCTATAAGTTACCTTTACCCACTGTAGGGCATTTCATCTAAGGTACCTCCCTTTGAGTCCTGAGAGTGTATCACCTACCATGTCCCTTGTCATTTACAAACTCATATTTGCTCTTGGAGTATTAGTTGGCAGTCTTATAAACACAATGAAATAAGTCCCTGAACACAGAGTTTTTGACAGTCAGGCTCCTGGCTGGATTCCAGCTCTGAGCTGGATCCAGGCTCTAGACAAGGCTGGATTACATGTTTCTCAGTAGAGAAGGGGATCTGCTCCTCAGACCTGCAGGAAACAGAGGCAATAGAATTGTAGTGTTTGTATTGTGGGCAGGCATATTGGGATGTCCCACAGTTATTCTTAGTGATTCTCATCTGTTGGAAAGATATTCCTCCATCTGGGACAACTCATTCACTTATCAGATATAACGTATTTATACAACCTCCAGTTCTTGCTTTGTCTGGAGGAAAGTTGATTCATCTCAATAGAGACAGGAGACCTGCTGCTTCTTACAATCCAATCACAGACCTAGTATACAAAGAACTGGCATTTAAGTACATCTCTCACCTGGCACACTGAGAGTCTGAAATGTTATAGCTGAAACACTTGCTCAAAAATACCCCTCTTTTTGAGGTAGTTCTTTCTATTGGAAATTTTATTTTATACAATATATTATGATTTTACACTCTTCCCACTCTTGCTAGATACTCTGTGCTAATCTACCCACCAAAATCAACACTTTCCTTTTTTGTATTTTATTTGAACATAAGCAGATATATGATACTACTACTACTACATGATCAACAACTAATACATACATACATACATACATACATACATACATACATACACAAACTGAGTAAATGAATACAAAGAAACAACACAAGAAACACATAGGTGTGACCCCCACACACGTTTACACTCACAGTAATGCCGTAGAAACACAGAACCAGAGATTATAATATATAAGAGATGGAACTGTACAGTAACAATACCTCTGCCAAAGTATTATGTGACAAAGAACCTCTAAAAATGCCATTGTGTACTTCTAGTGGAAACCATATCTGATGGGATACTGCCTTTCAGAGGAGTTTGTATATGCAGTAAGACTTCACTGGAGAAAAATACTTTTGCATTGCTTTTAATATCAATTGGAGAGAGCATTGGATTTGGGCATATGGTCTTGTTACTGACCTTTTTTTCCTGATACCAAATGTCCAATCCCCAGAGAGCAAATAATTTTATCATTTATATTTGCCTTTATTTCCATCCTGTTACAATCAGTAAGTTTCAGAGAGTCACTTTCCCAAAAAGGTGTATATTATTACTTCTTTGTGGCAAATATATTTGTTTATTCTCACTTTTCTGCACCTTCTATTATATGGAATCTGTTGAAAGAAGAGGCCAATCCATACCCAAATGGACAGAAAATTACAACCACAATATATTTTCTATTTTCTATTGTTTTATTCTTGAGATTATGATTTTATCACCACATTTCTCTCTCCTTTCTCTTGATACACTGTCACATACCCATTCATATTATCTTTCATATTCATGGCTTCCCTTTTAGCTAATATTACCTGTATATACAACCATATAGACTTACATATAATCTGTTTGGTCTATATAATATTACTCATATGCTTCCTTTCAGGGCTGTTTATTTAGACTTGTAAACTTCACATAGTATGTGCTCATCAGCATATATTTCCACCAGTAACTTTAGTGAGGTATGTCATATATGTTAAAGCAGTTAAATTACATTGAGTTGCTTTTTAAAATCATAAATATTTTCCCACTCATATCTATTATATTTCTTCTTTTGTTTACTCTGTGCCTTTTTGGCGGTTCTGAAACTTTGTAATACTAAAATTATTTATTAAATTTCCTTATGCTACAGTCACCACCAACTATAAAATGGTTTTTCTTGCTACTTCAAAACTGTAATTTTTCTACTGTCCTAATTTGAGACCTTCCATATGGGAAAGAAAAACACCCCTGACACTATTTATGACACTCTGCTATGCTTGCAAACAGAAGTCTAGCATAACTGTTCTCTGAGAACATCTTCATCAAGCAGATGATCAAAACAGATGCAGAGACCTACAGCGAACATTAGGCAGAGCTTGGGGAGCCTTTAGGAAGAATTGAGTAAAGGATTGAAGAAGATAGAGGAGTCAAGATGTCCTCAAGACCCACAGAGTCTACTAATGTGTGCCCATGGGTGCTCACAGTGACTGAACCACTAACCAAGAACATTCATGGATTGGACATAGGTTCTCTACATATTTGTAGCAAGTGTGCACTCTGGTCTTCATGTGGGTCTCCTAACAATTGGAACAGGGGCTATCTATGACACTGTTGCCTGCCTTTGAATCCTTTTCACCAACCTTGATTGCCTTCTTTGGCCTCAGTGGAGAGCATGTGCTTAATACTGCTGCAATTTTATGTGCTGGGCAGGTTGGTACCCATAGAGGCTTCCCCTTCTCTCAGGAGATGGTGAATGGGTAATGTTACAAGGGGAACTGTGAGATTAGGGCTTAGAGGAGAGGGGGAAAGGGGGTCTGCAATCAGGATGAAAAGTAAATAAATAAATTATTGGATAAAAGAGAATATAATTTAATTACAATGTTTTTCTATTTCCTTTCCTTCCACTTCTTTTTACATAATCTTTCCTACTTTTTTCACATTCATGACCTCATTTTTCACTAATTGATATCGCGTGAATGTAACTGTATATATATATTCTTGCATATAAACTTTTCAGCCTGTATAATACTACTTTCATTGTTTCATTTCAGGGCTGAAGATTTAAACTCGTAATCTTCACTCAGTAGGTAGTATGTGTTCATCAACATCAGTTTTCATATGTCACTTCAGGGAGGTAAGTTTTGTATACTAATGCAGTTAATAATGAAGTTAATGAAATATTATAAAATATCATCTTGTGACAACAGTATGTACTGTCAGTGGTTCTCAACCTTCCTCATGCTGCAAGGCTTTAATACAGTTTTCATATGTCACTTCAGGGAGGTAAGTTTTGTATACTAATGCAGTTAATAATGAAGTTAATGAAATATTATAAAATATCATCTTGTGACAACAGTATGTACTGTCAGTGGTTCTCAACCTTCCTCATGCTGCAAGGCTTTAATACAGTTCCTCATGCTGTGGTGATCCACAACCAGAAAATTATTTTCAATGCTTATTAAAAACTGTAATGTTGCTACTATTATGAATAGTAAGTCAAAGATCTGTGATTTTTGATGTTCTTAGTTGATCCCTGTAATGGTGTCATTTAACACACAATGGGTCCCAACCAACAGATTGAGAACTTTTGCCCTATATCAATTTTGTTCTCTGAAAATTTCTTTTATTGTGCAATATTTTGAGAGGTTAACAATTAAGGGTTAAGAGTTATGGTCAATTGATACACAATAGAGACAACTCCCCAAAGTATATGTAACAGAAGTATTTCATAACTTAGTGACCTTAGCAGAAGAAATTCTTTACTTCAAATTTACTGGAATGATGGATTGATAACACCATCTGAAAATGTTGGAATTATGATTAGATAGAGATACTCATAGAAATGACTAGATAATAGGAACAGAGAGAGATGGGGGGAAAAGGAGGTTCATATACTTTTATTTTCTTGTACACAACATCTTTTGTAAAACTCACTCTTTCATCATGAGTTTGAGAATACTAATAAGTGTCTAGGAGTTCTCATAGTAACTAATAAGTGTTGTTCTTCCTATCTCTATTGGCATAAGAAAGAGTTGCACTGAACAAACTACAATGTTGGTCTGATTTGGTCTGCCCCAAGATTGGGGTGTCTGAATGAGCTAATTTGAGGAAGAAGCAGGATCTAGTGGTATAGTCTAGCTTGTATTTTTTCATATTTTTTCTTCAAACCCTGTAATACAGCTGAGGCACAGGCAATAAACACTTCATTTTTTCATATTAGAAGAACGTATTTGTTATGCTGGCCCATCATTCAATAGACCATATCACTTCCTCTGCAGTAAGAGTTTGTCAGCACTCTGATTCACAGGTTAATCCAAAGTCACAGACAATGGTGGAGTGGTATGTATACCTCACTTTCCAGAAATAAGGGAACAGAACACCTGGATTTTGCCTCAGTATGCACATTACACCACTGGAGGCAGCTGGCTAAAATCTTTTCAATTAAGACAGCAGCACCTAAAAATAAACCTTAGCACAAAGCAGCATGCCAATGTGCCAAAACATATAGTATCTCTCCTGAATGTCTGTGGCAATATGCAGATAGGTTTTATCTTACTTTGGTGTTAATCTTGCCGCTTGGCATCTATGACCAGCACGAATGTTTTCTGCTTCCATCTATTTAACTTCAGGTGAGATGGTGTGCAGTGTTTGTTTTGTGAAGGAAAAGTAGTTGTCATTAACCAAACAGCTAGTGTTCACAAGTGACAGTGCCAAAGGCTCATATATGTCCTGTGTGTAAACAGACTTGGCTTAATGTGTCTCAAAGTAAAACAGCATCTCCACCTCTTCTCTTTTTTAAAAAAATTAATAATACCTGAGTAGATGCTGATACATGATAATTTAGTAAGAATTCACTACATTATTTAAATAGTGGCAAGAGTCTCTATTTTAATATTTCAGTCTTTAATATTTCAATTATCAGATGGCTTATTTGAATTGATTTTAATTTAAGCTTAATTTAAAATTTAAAGATAAATTTATATTACTATTTTGTTAACTTAGAACAGTATATTGCTCTTCTAAGATACATAAACAGCCCTATGTGTGTGTGTGTGTGTGTGTGTGTGTGTATTTGTGTGTGCTTTCATAATGGAATGTCAAAGGAAATATATGATTGCATTAATAACGATGAAATTTTCATTGACAGAGATTGAAAAGTTGCAATAAAATTGTGTATATTATTATGCTTAAATTATTTAAAAAAACTATCAGCTTCTTCCTTCAGTTATACTCTGAGGATCATAGTTGCCTGATATCTCATCATAGCTACAAAGTCAATCCTTAGGCTCTCTGATAATTCAAGTCACACTAAAAATAGAGTAGTCCCTATATTTCTTGTAATAAGGGATTGCATATAAGTGAAGAAGCAGTCATAATATGATTTTTCAATTCAGAATATTCAAAATATAATCCTTATATACCTATACAAGCATGCTTAAAAATTAAAAATAAAAAAAATTTCAGCTCTTTCAGTGACCCATTTTAATAACTATTTATAATGCGACTGATATATTGACAGCAATTGCTTCAGGACCATGAGGAAGGCTTAAATAAAGTCTGCATCATCAACCCATGAGATCAGTATAGAGCACAACAGTGTGGGGGAATGCTACACATTGTGATAGGAAAGCTTTTCACAGAATTGGATATGAATAACAGAATATATATTTTATTGTATTTTTGCATGATTTAATCATGCTATTTTATTGGTAAAAGTAATTATATAAGAATTGTAGTAGTAAGAAATTACTATGTCATATTTCATTAATGGCTATTATTCATTCTTATACCAAGATTGAGGAGTTAATAATTAAATCATATATTTGTGACACAAGAATTAACATTAGAAAATAGATCTAATAATTTGGACAGACCCGAAAATACAGGACTACTCAGGGTTACTTCGTTCTGACTTCATATCACACCAAGAATTGGGCACTCTTACCTCTTTATTGCCTAATTCTGAACCTATGTTAAAATTAGTAATAAATAAATAGACTATCCTTCCATGCTTATTCATATCCTATAGTCTTTTATTATAAAAACTAGGTTAGTACACATTCCCTTTTGTAAAACAATATTCTGTGAATTATTTTCCACTTGGAAGGATATTTTCTATAGTAGGGGCACTGAATCCTCTCCCACAGTTAAAGAAACTCATGAACTTACTTGTTTGCAAAGGCTTCTTAAACCTACTTCATTTATATAATTGTAAATAATTACTGTAGTGTTGGTGGATGCTCACGTTGAGCTGCTGCCAGTTATAGCAGAGAAGATCTAGGTAGGCAGCTCTCCCAAATCATCATGACTGCTTGGTTGAGGGTTTTTTGAATACTTAAGTGTATTTAATATTATAAAAGGGAACATAAAATGATGCTTTTTGATCACATGGATTTTATTATTATGAACCAAATATGTAAAATTAAACATTAAAATTAAAAGTTACCAAATACATTTTCCATAAATTCTACAAAGGGCTCTGAGGCTGACTACTAGATAATAATCTTAGGTTTTGTTTTTTGATACAGATGGCTGAGCTCATCTGAACCTCAGTAAGCTCAGTGATTTACTAACAGGAGTTTAGAGCAAACATTTTCAATTTTATGGATGCTGTGTTCAGGATGAGCAGACTTTTCATGTCTCTCTAGGAAAAGACAAATTACAAAATTCCTGTCAAGCTAAAAAGAATTTTTTTTAAAAAAATTGTCTCTTTACTTTTTGAAATTATAAAATAATTGTACAACTTATCCCTACAGTTTCTTCTTTCAAACACTCCTATATACTCCTTTTTGCTTTCAAATCTACGACCTCTTTTTACATAAATTGCAGTTATGTCTCTCTCTCTCTCTCTCTCTTCCTCTCTCTCTCTCTCTCTTCCTCTCTTTCTCTCTCTCTCTCTCTCTCACTCTCTCTCTCTCTCTCTCTCTCTCTCTCTCTCTCTCTCTCTCTCTCTCTGTGTGTGTGTGTGTGTGTGTGTGTGTGTATTTCTGAATTAAAAAATACAGATATGTCCAGTGTTACTTTTTTTATATTTTCAGGACTGACAATTTGGTATATAAAAAGTAATTTTTATGTGTATTTCTTTTCAGGACCATGAAGAAGTCCTAAAGAAAGTCTGTATCTTCAAAGGAGATCAGTAATGAGCATGACAGTGTGGGGAAATGGTGGACATTTTGATAGGAAATCTTTGCACAGGGTTGGATCTAAAAGAGAGAACTTTTATTTGATTGTAGTTTTGCATCATTTAATCATGGTATTATATTTATTGATAAAGTATATACATATATAAGACTTTTAGTGATAAGAAATTAGTATGTCATATTTTATTAATGGCCATTGTGCATTGTGATGCAAAAATTAAGTGGTTTATGATAGAATCATATTTGTGATGGAAGAATTCACATTAGAAAATACTGCTAGTAGATTGTTCAGAACTGTGCATAGTTTACTGGATTACTCATGGTTACTTCCTTCAGACCTTACATTACACCAAGAATATGGTGCTCTTACCTCTTTCTTGCCTTAATTTTAACCTGAGATGAAGTTAATAAGTTAATAAGGTAATAAGTGAATAGAGTAACCTTTGGGTGTTCATTTTTCACATTGGTCTTTGCTTACATAACCTAGGTTAGAGCATTTTCTCTGTTGTGAATCTAAATTCTGTGAATTGAGGAATCTGGGAGGATATTTTCTGTACTAGTGACATTGCATTCACTCACACTTGTTAAGACATGCACAAACTGACTAGTCTGAAAAGGCTTTCAGAGAAATTTTAGTTCTGTAGCTTTTTCCAATCACTATCATCGCTGGGTGGAGGCTTTGTTGACCCCTTTTCCCAAGCACATCTGTGACCCCAGTGAGCTCACTGAGTCACCAAGCTGGAGTTTACATCAATTAATTTTAATTTTATGGTATCCCTCTTCTGGATGAAAGGACCTCTCTTCATGTCTCCCTAGGAAAAGATAAATAGCAGGAAAGTGTGTTAAGGTGTGGTTTATTTTTTATATTTAAAAAACTTTCCTATTTAAAATTCTAAGATAATTACATATAATTATATTATTTAGCCATATGCTGTCTTCCTCCACACACTCCTATATACCTGTTTTGCACACACACACACACACATACACACACACACACACCACACACACACACACACACACACACACACACACACACACACATATATATATTTACTCTGCTAGGTCTGTTTAGTGTTAGTGTTACTTTTATGTTTGACAATTTGATATTTCAAAACCAATTTGTGTGTATGTGTGTGTGTGTCTGTGTGTTTTTGTTTTCAAGATGAAATTTCTTTTTTTATTAAGTATATTATGTATTCTCTTTATATCCCCATAGCAGGTTTTGCTACTTTTTCTACCTTTCTTCAGCTAGCTGTGGGACCATTGAGTTTCTACCATCCACTTTGCTTTTTATCTTGAGGTTCCATTTTATCACTAATTGTTGTGTATTCTTATTTTGCAGTTTTATGGCTACAGCTCCTTTGTCATAGATAAAAGTGAGTTTTTACAGCAGAGATACTGATACTGTTCCTCTGAAACATAATTGTTTTGATGCCTCCATGTCTTCTCTGAGTCTCCAGTGTTGAGTAAGTCTTTCTTTTATCATTGGGATAATTGGCATTGGGTGTAGCACTGTCAGTTACATTTTTACTGCTAGATTATTATAATGGTCTCCTTCTGCTGCAAAGTGAAGCCCCTTTACTGAGGGTGAGTGTAACATTCATTTAAATATTATATTTAAACTTCATATGGTGATTACACTGGCCCAAAAAATTGGCAGCTGTTTTTTTTCGAGGTCCATTATCTTAATATCTATGGATAGTTTTCCAGGTTTACACTGTTTGGCATAATTTCTTCCTTTACCATAATTGAAGTCCACTTTACTGATCTGAAATATCATGAACACTTTGTAGATAGACTTGAGCAAGTCTTTAATAGCCTAGCATATGCTAAGATTTAGGTAATAATAATACTTTAGGAACTTTGGTAAGATCATGAAGTTTACTTTGAAGTTTTGTAGCAGTGTTATCTGCAGTGTTTACCTTAACCTAGCATGGTGGTAAGGAGAAGACAAAATATAAAGCTGATTGACATCAAATACTCCCTTTACAGATTTAATATTGTAAGCTGTTCTAAAATCAAACTTTGGGAAGTACAATAAACAAAAATAGTTTGACAGACACTTGACTCACATGTTATAGGGAATGTAATGGAAAATCCTCTATGCTGATCTTGTTCCACTAAGCCTTGGTGGATCATGCTGACAAGAACAGCACAGACACCTCCCCATTCCCTAATATTTCAGAAAAGTAAAATTGAAAGTTGTGGAGGGTCTCAGAGGAAAACTTCAGAGATGTGCTCGAAAATGTGAGGTTTAAGGAAAGTGGGCATTTTTTTTTTTTTTGGTCCTTGAATTGTATCTAAAGGGTTATTTGCTGGGGACCTTCAGAGAGGATTTTCCAAGCCTGGTGAAGAGAGGAGAGGTTTTTGCAACTAGGAAACTTCACGGAGGAGATAAGAAGTAGGTGAGGGGAGGGACAGAGCCAGGTGTGATTCTCACAGGAGTCTCAGAGCTGACTTGCCATCAGTGGGAGGACTTTTGTGGCTCTGATTAGAATCAGGCCATTTCTGCTGCTCTGAATGACTGGCAACCAAGTGCTTCTTTATACAAGATTCAGTTAACAAAAACAAATGATTATTCAAGAGATACAGAATATATGTTTGATTTTTCACTACATGTCTAGGGTTACAAGTTCAATCAAAAGTAGAAATGCAAACAGAAAAAGTAATTCTTATTATCTTTAGTCCTACAACTCCAGTATAAAGAATTTAATGAATGTCACCTTCAAAGCAATACTTTTAATATATGAGATCCTGATTTTAGGCTGGCAATGTTTGCTGTTTGAAAGCATCCAGACAAACAAAATATATCTAAGCCAGTCATTTTATGAATAACAAATACTAACATCTAACACCTTTCACTATATGTTTCATCATCTATACTATAAACTAGGAAAAGATTTTTTAAGTCAATCTATTGTTTTAATGTGCTTGACTTTTTCAAAAGAATACCCTTTATGACCCCTCTATCTTTAAATTACATTTTCAGAGAGAACTAAGTCTACAATAAAAAGAGGACTTGAATCTGTAACTGATACTTCTGGGCAGCCAGTTTGTCAATTGCTCCTGTTTGTCCTGAACCAATTATCCTGTTTGTGTTAACTCAGGGGCAGATACCCTAAGAAGATTCTTGAAGTAATGACTTAATCTAGCTATCTGCTTATGTGTGCTTAATGATGTCCATGTCATAGGAAGACTTACAATTATTGGCCAAGTAAAGTTAATTTTAGGATTTTCCTTAAAAGACAGACATATTTTTCTCAGGAAAAGTCATAAAATAAATTATAATACAGAAATCCTCAATAATGCAATAAGCAGAAACCAGAACCTAAAGTTAGAGAGGACAGTGACTATAACAATCCTGTCAGCTTTGCTAGAACTATGTCAAGCAGCTCTGCATTCTTGATGACTTTCTGTTTCCAGTGGCTATAGTTGTTCCTGTTACTTTTTTATAATATCAAATATTCCTGGGGATAATATGACCCAGGCAGCAACACTCTTAACTTTAATAATGAGTACCTATATTTACTTCTAGATGAAAGAAATAAAAATTCAGGGATAGTGTTGTTAATGCCCAATTCTAGAATATGCCAGGCAAACAGTGACATTTCTGAGAATCAGTGTTGTTGTTGTTGTCATTGAATTTTAGTAAGAATTACTGTCTCACATGATCTAAAGTTGGTACACATTTGAATCAAACAAACACCATTTGTTGAATATGATAGCAGAATTGCACACAAGTCTGTTGGGCTGAGTCTGCCTCACTGCTGGGATGCTGGAGCATGGCATGTTGCTTAGAGAAGGCAGAATGCGGTCCAAGATAGGGGGTGATAAGCCTGGATTTTCTGCAGCAAGAAACAGTGGTGGCTGAGATGGATGCTGTGCTTCTCAATCTTCTGTGTACTGAGACACCACTGGGGACCACAAGTAGACAATAATAGTAGCCCATGTGTCCATGCTTCTCCTTTACACCAGACAGAAAGGGGATGGCTAAGCCTGTGACTGGAGTGGAATCCAGTTTGGTTCTTAGTGCTGAGAGTACTGAGGGGCTTGTAGAGAAAAGGTCTTCTCCAGGAGATTTAGGCACACACTTTATGATGAACACCACCCCCTTTCAGTAGCAGCAATGATCCTTGATGTAGAAAACAGTATTTGCTTATCCAACCTGCTTTATTTATGGTGAATGTGGATACATAGGTCTTACTCAGGGTGAACCATGGTTTAAAAACCTCTTACAGAAAGGGATGCCCAAGAACAGGAGATCATTAGCTAGACATTCAGGACCTATTGAGAAACCTCACTAGTGTGAAGAACTCTAGGTTTTTATGCTATGTGATCTGTTGCGATGGTCAGTGAGGTGGCATGGTTACATGTTCCAGAACAGGTAAAACCTGGCCAGGAGCTAATTCCTTTGCCTGCTCTTCTCAATTATGAGATTTACTGTTGCTTTCAACCTTCTTCAATCTTACCAGTTCTTTTGATTAGTGGCTGGGTCCACTTGCCCCACATAAGTCCTTATCCAATAAGACTGTATATACAAGACTTGTAGCATGTTAGCAAAAATATCAGCATGACTGGTGGAGGAAATCCTGTACATGCACCCATATTTTAGTTGCTATTGGAATTTCAGGGTCTGCTGAATGGGGAAGAGTCAGTTTTTTTCAGGGATGTTTGCTCTAAGAAGACTCCAACAATGACATAGATTTCTGAACACCTATGCACAACACAGGCAGTGCTCAATAGGTAATTCAATGAACTGGATACTTGGTTCCACATTTCTGTATTCTGATTTTTATATTTTTACTGTTTTTAAATTTTTATATGTTTGGTTTTGTTGTTTGTCTGTTGTTTTGTCATGGTCTCTATCTCTTCTAAAGAAGTTTCTTGATATGGGGAAGAAGAATAAACTTATCACTGGATATGAAAACAAACAATTATAAGTTGTAGTTAGATACTATGATGTTTAATTAATTTATGGTTGATGATTCTTTTCCGATAACCTTGACTTTACTAATACTGAATAGCCAGTTAAGATTTCAGTAGTAATCATGATATCTCTCTTGTTGATAAGATCATAAGTGGAATTATCTTATGCATGCAAAAAGCAAATAGCTGTTTGGAATTGCCTGGATATATGGGCCAACACTGCATCTTTACTGTTATTTTGCCCTGCTCTTGATAGATGTTTCTCATAGCCATCATGGATGAAAAAGACAGGTGGCAGGTGGTAGTATTCTTTTTTAAGCTTGCACAAACCCGATGATGTATGTACAAAACTCTTCCACATCTAACCCTTAGGCAACATTGGATCAAACACAGCAGAAAATTAAAAGGCACAGATGTTCAGGAATGTGTTTGTGTGTGTGTGTGTACTTATATAAATCAAACAAAGACTAGTTTAAAAATATGGTGATAAATTTAAGGAGAGCATATAGTGTTACATGGAAGAGATTAAAGGAGGAAAGAGAAGGCAGAAATGTTGTAATTAAATTATACACTCAAAAATAAAAAAGTAAATAACATATACATAGGAACACAAAAATGAACACAAACATGTATATGCACAAACAAGTATATGCATACATATACAATGAGAAGACAGAATTCTTCACAGTAGCATAGAAGACTGTTACTAGAGACAAGAGAGGAATTTTAGATAGGGTATAGAAGGTAGCTTTTAATAACTATTATATATGCATATCTATCTATATATATAATATATACATATATGTGTTATACATATATATGTATAGATAGACATATATTGAATAAAGTCTTTTGAGAAACTAAGTCACCAGGAAAATAATAGGATTTGACCACTTTATGTTACCTGAATGCACACAGTTTCACTCCTCGCACAAGAACTACATACACATGCACACATACACATGCACACACATCCACACACATAAGCACATTCACACACAAACACACATATTTGTGCACAAAGTATGCATGCAATATGTACACATATACTAAGAACAGAGAGAGTTCTCAAAGTTGGCTTAGGATGATGATAGTAATGATTAGGGAGAGATTTTTAGATTACAGTATGGAGGCTTGATTTTTACAAACACACAATATTTACATATTTATATTGAACAAAATATTTTATTAAAAATGAAAGCACCAGAGAAGCAATATAGAGATTATCTTCTGGCTGTCATGTATCCCTGAACACATGACATCTACATGTTTACACATATGTACACATACACACACACACATACACACAGAGAGAGAGACAGAGGAGAGAGAGAGAGAGAGAGAGAGAGAGAGAGAGAGAGAGAGAGAGGCAAACAGACAAAACAACACAAGATTTTTAAAAATATACATAAAAATTGATAGGTTTTTATTTATAAAATACCTCTTTTTTTAGTTGCACCTATATGCATGGCACTCTAATCGACATAAAGGTCTAATCCAGGGTAAAGGCTCATGCATGTAGTCAAAGCACATGGAGAAACTGACAGGCAGATTGCAAAGAGTCAGCACCAAATTGTACTTGGAAGCCCATAGTCAGAATCAGAATGGTCTGTAACAAAGTGGAACGTTTCTGGTTAATAGTCAGGATCTAGGTCCAAGCAGTTAGATACATGCTCAGCATCCAGGTTCTGCTGGTTGATTTTGTCGGTAGTCCCTTGGAACCAGAGCCTACATTAAATTACATTATATTCCATTTCCTTTCAATTTCTCTGCTTCTACTGCAACATACAGGGAGATGTGAGAGATAGATGAAACAGCAGCATTGACGGAAATCTCCCTAGATACAGCCAGTTTTTGATCTCCATTCCTAGGATTGAGAAATCTCTCTTGATTGGTCATAACACCATCCTCTGCACACATTCAGCCAATCATAGGCAAGCAGAGCTAATATAAGTCCCTGAGCAGAGGGGCTTTGCCAGTCAGGCTCCTGGCTGGAGTCCAGCTCTCAGCTGGTCCCAGGCTCTAGCCAGGGCTTGACTACATGCTGCTCAGTAGAGAAGGGGGACTGCTCCTAGGAGCTACAGGAGACAGAGACAATAGAAATGCAGTATAGGCACTGAGGGGTGTCTTGGGATTCCTTACATTTATCCTTAAAGGCATTCTTTGTCTTTTTCATGTTTTGGAAATTTATTTCTGTATTTGAGGCCACTAATTCTCCTTTAAGATGCACCATTTTTTCAAAGATTCTGCCTTTTTCTAAAAGAAAGGGGAGAGTATTCATCTCAACTTTTAATATCTAGCAGTGAGGAGACCTGCTGGTTTCTCACACTTCATTCATGGATCTCTTATGTAAAGACTTGCTATTTAAGTACATATCTTACTTGATATCCTGAGTCCCTGAAAGCTCAAAACTAAAATATTTTTTGAGAAGCAACCCTCTTTTAGGGGGTGGAACTTTTTATTGATGATTTTATTTCATGTAATATTTTAGTATAGAATAAAAGAAATAAATAAATGGAAGAAAAATACCCAGAGGAAAAGCCCAAGAAACATAAGAATGTGACAAAACACAAAACAAAATAAAAACAAAAACATCACAACACATTCATACTCACAGCAATCCAATAAAAACTCAGTACTAGAAACTATAATATATAGGGTAGGGATCGGTAAGGTTAAAATAAAAAAGTCTTGATCCTGCACCATGAGACAACCTCTAAAGTTAACACTGAATGCTTCTGAGGGGTGTAGGCAGCTTCTGATGATGCCTGACCTTAAGTATGATTTTATGTGAAATGAAAATTTATTGTAAAAAAAATAATTTCCATTTATTTTCAGTTATCAATTGGGAATAGCCTCTCATTTTGGGGTGGAGGCTTGTTCTGACATTCTCTTACCTGATTCCCAATGTCCATCTCTCAGAGAGCAGAAATGGAAGCACCCTCCTATATTTCATTCCTACCACCATCAAGAAGTTTCACTTACTCAAATGTTCCACTCAGGTGTATATCGTTATTGCTTTGTGGATAATATATTTGTTTACTCTTCCCCTGCTGCACTTTAATTAGTAGGAAGAGACCAACATATAGTTCCATAGTAAGAATATTTCTACCAAGTATCTTTTCTCTATTTTATTTTTTATTTTGGAGAATAGGATTTAATTATAACATTCTCCCTTTCTTTTGTCAGCATATTCTTATATATACTCATTCACATTCTTTTTTATATTCATGGCATTCTTTTTCAGTAATTGATATTGCATACATATACCTCCACATATATTCTTACATATAACCTGTTCAGTCTATAAAATGTTACCACTATTGTTTATCAGGTCTGATGGTTTTTACTTGTAATTTTTCACTTCGTATGCTGTGTGTGCTTATAAGCATGTTTCCATCAGTCACTTTAGTGAGGTATGCCATGTATGTTAATGTAATCAAAGTATTTTGCTTTGTTTTTGAATCAGTAAAGCAATTTTAATTGTATTTATCACATATCATCATGTTTCTATTGTTTATAGAATAAACAGTGTCAATGGTTCTCAGTCATCCTAAAAATGAAACCCTTTTTCATACAGTTTCTCAGGCTGTGGTTACTTCTATCCTTAAATTTATTTTCATGCCTTCTTCAAAACTGTAATTTTGCTACTGTTATGAAATGTATTATAAATATCTGTGTTTTCTGAGGGTCTTAGGTGACCCCTCTGAAAGGGTTCCTTAACCCACAATGAGTCCTAACCCACAGATTGAGAACCATTGCTCTATGTTAATTTTGTTCCCTCAAAATTTCCCCTATTGTGGAATATTTCGAAAGGATAAGTATTCAGAGTCAGGAGTGATAGTCAAGGGACACACATGAGAGGCATCTCAGCAAAGCATATATAACCACAAAAGTATTTCATAACTTAGGGATCTAAGTGGAAGAGATTCTTTTGCTGAAAACTGGGAAGGATGGATTAACAATACCAGATCCAAATGTTGAAGTCATACTTAGACATACTAAGAAAGCTGATAATCAGGTAAATAGGGACACAGAGAATAGGGGATATGGAGAATCAAATTCAACTTTATCATGTACAATATATTTGAAAAGCCTTCTCTTTCATTTAGGGTTTGGAAGAAGTTAACTGGTTTCCAGTTCTCATGGCAACTAAGCAGGAATTGCTATGTCCCTCTCCATTATAGGATGAAGGCTCCCTGAACAAATTCACGTATTGGTCCATTAGGAACCTCACACTAGGGAGCTGAACCAAGAGCATAGGCTACTTTAGGAAGATGGAGGAAAAATGATCTAAAAATATAGTACAGAGGGTTACATTCTTCTTTTGTTACAAAGATTACCTGAAAGAAAAACAGCAACTGTATTAATTTACTACATACATTTATATTAAAATTAATTAAAATTAATGTTTACAGATACACACATGGATACTGATACACAGTAAGTTTGTTAGAATTCACTATATTATTTGAATGGTGATTTCAGTAATCTGCAATTTTAATAGTTCAAATATCTGATGACTTTTAAGATTGATTAATTTTATTTATGCTTAATTTTAAATTTAAATATATGCTTGCATTAATATTTTGTTGTCTTAGAACAGTATATTACTAAGCACTCATAATTGTTTCTCTAAAATGAGAATTCAAAGAAAATGTCTACTTACACGTATAATAATATATTTTTATTCTTAGTTTTGTATCATTTTCTTTCATTATTATTATTATACTTTAATCATTTTTCCAGTCCAGTCATTATCCCACTCCTAGTATACCCTCTGACTGTTCTTCAGCCCAGTCCTCCTCTTCTCCCCACCCCCAATATCTGATCATGTTCTCTTTCTCCTTCCTGTTCCTCTCCCACCCAACTCTGTCCCTCCCTCTAAAAGTGGATGAATAAATTTTGTGAAATTTTAAATTTTTAAGTAGTCATTTTTCTTCTAGAAAGTCACAGGATATCCTAATTATGGTTTTCTCTAATAAATGTCATCTCACAGACAAAAATAGATAATTCAACTAATAATAGGGAGAGATTTGCATCTGTTTTTTCTGAATGGTATGTTGATCTGATAGTATTTCTCTTTAGAGTAGCCTCTTCTTTTTACTCATATATTAAAGTGTATACTTTTTTCTAGTAGAAACATTTTTTTTCTGATGCACCAATTTGAGACTTTAATGAACATTTGGCACCCTTGTTAAGGCCCTTGGTTCAGCAGAATAATTAAAAGATTGAAAGTTCTTGTATTTTAATGGACATAAACCAGCATGTAATGAGTGCCTAGAAAGGGAATAGTGTGTCCTGGAAGAGATAAGAGAATGCATAAGCAGAGGACGAAACTCTTCTGTGTCCTGGAAAGCAAAACTTGTCATGATTTTAGTGTAGCTAGAATTCCTAAGGAAAAATATTGAAGCAAAACATAATTCTGTGGTAAAGAACTTTTGGAAGGCTTTAAAACCTGATAGAATTTCATGGAAGGCATCCATGATAAAGCAATATAGGTGAAGAGAAGCAAGCCTGTCCTCATTTGTGCAATTATGCTTTCAGATATGATGCTTTTCACAAGTGTGCAATTCTGATTTCAGATAAATTTCAAATTCTCATCCTAGTAATTTGGTACATACGAGATGACTATCAGTGGAGTCAAAAGCAGAGGCTAGAAAGAAATCTAATCAAAATGATGTTACTTGTGACAACAGTATCATAGGAGTAAATTAAGCAAAAGAATCGTGGAGGAAAAGTCCTTATGTCCGTTAGACTTTAAAACATTTTTTCTTTGCACGTGAAGTTCCTGTCTATCATGATGCTCTTACAATGTGAGAAGTTCAAAAGAAGAAAGAACTCAAGTAGTCAAGATTTTCCTCAAAGCTGTGTGGCTACTGGAGAGATGAGTCCTACATGATCTTTGTTTGACTTCCTAGGTTTGGTATTCTTTCAAATACTTTTGCTTCACTTAATAGGAGTACCTGTATTGTAGTTAAGATTTTATTGCTACAAAGAGACACCATGAGAATGACAACTCTTATAAATGAAAACATTTAACTGGGGCTAGAGGTGTAGTCCATTATCATCATGGCAGGAATCATGGCAGCACGTAGGAAGACATGGTGCTAGAGAAGGAGCTGTGACTTCTATATCTTGCTTATCAGGCAGCAGAATGATAATGTTTGCCACAATAGTCCTAGCTTGCACATAGGTGACCTCATATCCATCCTCCACAGTGACAATTTCTCCAACAAAGCCACCCCTCTTACAGAGGCCAGTCTCAGTTCTTCAAATGGGTCCAATTCTCCTGACTCTCATTCAGTCTCTAATGTTTCCAGCTGTGGACCAAGCACCAAGTACAGAAGCAGGTCTATGGTGCATTCCACGTATAAACCATGGAAGCTTCATTTTGTATGCTGTCTTAAATTTGTAGTAAAGCATAATAGGTACTTGGCTCCTTGTTACAGGTGATATTCGTATATTTAAGATCCAGTTTACCCCATTTTAATGAATGTACAAAATACACATTTATAGAATGTATATCTTAATTGTATTTTTTATAATTTAATCATGGTCTTATACTTACTGATAAAATATAATAATTATATAAAAATTGAAGTGGTAAGAAATTATGTCATATTTCATTAATGGGTGTTATTTGTTTTATTATTAAAAATGTTGTTCCTGAAAGGGCCTGACAGAATATGTTTTTTTTTTCTATTCTGTAAGAGATATGCTGGGAAGAAGATGAATTGTACAGCCTTGCTTTCCACAGCAGCAAGTTATGTTGGATGAAGGGAACACAGCTGCTATGACAGCCACAATTGCAAATGTTAGGCTCTCTTCTAATTCACATCAAAATAAAAAATAGTTTAATCTAGTAGTGCTAGTTTATTTTTGTAATTAAATATTAGGTAAGTGAGAAAGCAATTTCAGTTCATTAGCCTTGTATACTGACACATGTCCTTGCTTATATTCTATCCGGCCCCTTCAGTGACCCTATTTTTATAACCAACTACAATGTGACTGGTGTAATCTTGAGAGCAATTGCTTCAGGGTCATGAAGAAGTCCTAAAGAAAGGTTGCACCATCAAACCACTAGGTCAGTATAGAACATGGCAGTGTAGGGAATGCTGCACATCGTAATAGGAAAGTTTGTCACAGGGTAATATCTGAATGAGAGAATCCATATTTTATTGTATTTTTATCATTTAATCATGGAATTATAATTACTGATAAAGTATAATTTTATAAGAATTGAAATGGCAAGAATTATGTCATATTTCATTAATAATTGTTATTATTAATATATGCAATAATAGTTAATGATTGAACCATATATTTCTGACAGAATTATTAACATTATAACATTCTTTCAGTAGCTTATACAGACCTGTGAATAATTTACTGGATTACTCATGATTACTTCATACAGAACTCAGTACACCAAGAATCAGGCACCCTTACCTGTCTCTTGCCTTATTCTCGACCTGAGATGAAGTTAAGTAAGTGAATAGACAAGCATTAAGGCCCTCATCTTTACCTTGTGGTCTTTTCTTACACAAACTAGGTTAGTGCATTTTCTCTGTTTTGAAATATTTTTTTGTGTGAAATGAAACATTTTCTCTTGGATGTATATTTCCAGGACAAGAGTGGCTACATTCACTCACACCATGAAAGAAACTCAGCAGCTTATTAATTTGAAGACTTCTTCAACTTGATTCATTTTTATGCTTAGTGAATGATTATCATAGCAGTGGTAATTGCTCATTTAAGCTGCTGGCAATCATGGTAGATATCTGCTCTGCAGCTTTCGCAAGTCATCACCATTGCTGGCTTGAGGACTTTTTTTTTTTTTGATGAAGATGACTCAATTCTATGTGCAACACCCAGAAGCTCACTGGTTCACTAAGCAGAAATTTAGAGTGCTTCTTTTGAATTTTATGGGTACCTTGTCCTGAATGAAAGGACTTTCCATCCTGTCTCTCTACAATAATTTTAATATCAAGAAATGTATATCAAGGTGCACTTATTTTTTTTATCTATTTTCACCTTTGAAATTATAAAATAATTAGATAATTTAACCATATTGTTTATTTCTCCAAATGGTTCTACACAACCCTCATTGCTCTTCCAAATTCATGGCCAATTTTACATAAGCTTTCATTACAAACACACATATCTATATATGTGTATACACACATACATATACACACATACATATATAATTTTAAATAAATAAATACAACCTGCTAGATCTGCTTAATGTTACTTTTTGTGGTTTCAAGGCAGATAATTAGGTATTTCATAACATATTTGCATGGGCATTTCCCTTGTTTAGATAAAGTTTCTTTTTTTTGTAAATCTTCAGCATGGGTTGTATTTTCTGTAGCATCCTTCTTGTTATCTCAAATGAAAGAATAATTTTAGTGCTTGGAGCATTGCTATTGACATTTTCTCCAAGTTTTCTGGGAAACTCAAGTTTCCCCACATGTACCTCTTAATTTTCAGGAGTATTTTTCTCAGTTAATTATTTGAACCAGACCTCTTCTTATTCCTATTCCACTGTCTGTGACTTTAGAAAATGTCCATTCCTCCACTAACATGTACTAGGGTAGGAGCCCATAGAAACACACCAAGCTGGCTATGTCCACTTAAGTAAACAGACGATATTTATCTTTCTTTCAATAAAATTTACATATGCACACACAGAAAGTATTATGTTTACTAAACATTTTGGAAAATATAATATAATCTCATAATTTCTCCTTCCTTTTCTTCTTTCTATATCTTCCAGTATAAATTTTCATGTTCACTTTTAAACTTAAGACTGCTTTTTATTGTTTATTCTCTGTCTCTCTCTCTCTCTCTCTCTCTCTCTCTCTCTCTCTCTCTCTCTCTCTCTCTCTCTCACACACACACACACACACACAGAGAGACACACACACACTCCTAAACAGACAAATACAAAATTTGAGTATATGCATTATGTAAAAAATCCAATTCTTCTCTATTATAAATTTGTGACAGAAGATTTAAGAAACTTTTTTGGATTTTATGTAAAAGTAATTAATAACTGGAAACAAAAGAGAAAAGTGCTCAAAACTAACTGAAAAGTGAAAAGAGAAAAGGCCCGTGACTTACCATACCACTAGCTGGGGGTGGTAACTGTGTCTTCAGTGTAATTGAGTCAGAACTTGATGGGGAAAAACCTCCTTAGTGTCTGAGTCTGAGATCACTGTATTTTGGAAATTTGTAAAATGAGTTAAATGATAGTAAGCATTATTTTGATTCTTCAGCTTATCTCAAATAAATTTTTATTTTTATATGCATTTATATATATAGTGTCATATTCCAATTATTTTTATTAATGTTTATTTACTTATTTATTAATTTACATCTTATGCACTGTCCATTCATAGAGACCCCCACAATCACAAAGACCATCCCCCCTTCTCCTCTGAGAGGTTGGAGTACCCCTAATTGTCCTTCACTGTCCACCCTGAAGGGGATGTGATTCCCTTTATAGGAAGGGACCGAAAGTGTCCATTAACCTGGACCTCTGGGAGCTCTCAGACTGAGCCAGCAACCAAAGAACACACAAGAGCTAGGATGAGGCCCTGGCATATATGTAGTAAACATGCAGCTCTATCTCCATGTTGCACTCCTCCAATAACTGGAGTGGAGGCTATTCCTAAAGGTGCAGCCTGACTATGGTATCTGAGCCTCAACAGGACTGCCTTGTCCATTACATTTTTAAACAAGGATGTGATTGAAACACGGTGATCGTGTTCTTATTTTCTAGACAGTTTCACTGATACTGGATTTCTGGAGGTTTTCTACAAGTTTTAGAATTGTTTTGATCATAAGAACAAAAGTATAACATATATGAGGAATTTGATGCTTAACTGCACCCAGTCTTTACAGTGCTTTTGAATACTGCACTTATACTAATGTTAAAACTATTTGTCTAATAATTTGTTAATTTCTAAATCTCATATAGATCTTGCTAATTATATGGAAATAATTTACTGATCAAATGTTCATATATTACAATTGCTCACTAATTAATTTCTAAACTTTATTTTATTTTATGATCGTGGTGCAGGGTCTCATCATGTTGTTTATGATGATCTCAGACTCAGGGCCTGATGAGGTTCTTTACAAATTTCTGATAAACTTTCACTGAAGACACAGTCACGACAGCCAGCTGGTGGTATGGTAAACCATGGGCCCCTTTTCTCATCTCTTTTCAATTATTAATTTTTGAACACTTTCATCTTTGGTTTTCAGTTATTAGTTATTTTCACATAAAATCCAGTTAAATGTTTTCCTATATTAGTATGTTTCCTAGCCATATTTTCAAACCATGCTTTTCCTCATGCCTTACTAATATTAATAACATGATGTTATTTCCAACTAGATATAGATATTGCCCTAGAAATACCAACTTTTCATGTTCTACTCTAATTTCCGTGAGGATAATGTCTACTAAATGTTTGTGAAGTGTCATTCACTTATATATTTTTCTTTTTTTAATTTTTTGAAAGTTAGTGATCTGTTTCAGAATGTATATATTTCTTTCTATTTAAATATTAAGTTTCTGTATAGTACATGGCCTGATGTTTTGGTTTTTGTAATTCTTGGATTCAACTTCTTTAATTAATATATTGTTTTACATTTATGTAGTGAGTTTTGGTCATATTCATCCCAATTCTTCTACTCCATCCTACACACATTTATTCTGAAACTCTGGTAAGTCCTCTTGCTATATTTTTATAATAAATATGAGAATTTAATAGCTAGTTTATTTTCCATATATCTGTAGCTAAAACTCTTACTGTATACTCTACTTCCAAACTAATTACCTCTTCATTAATTACTATTGTTACATATATACATACACATAAAATCAATATATATATTGATGTATAAATACAACATGCGAATCTGTTTGATGTTCCCAGCTTCACAATACTATAAGGCAATGTAGTTAATGTTTATAATGTTTTTTTAAATGGCAGTAAGGTCCTCTAAGTTTCATGGCCATACTAACCAAATGATGTTTGCTGGTTTACAATATGAGGCATGGTTTGCCTCATTTTAACCAGGAATTGAGTAGGTACTAGTTATTGATAGGATGTCTGAGTACACCCAGTAGTACACATTTAATGATCTGTTCCTACACTGGGCATTGCCTTTCAAAATCATCATAACTAAATTTGCAATTGAGCACTTTTCTCCCTTAACATATTTCATAACACCTCCCTGCCTGTTGAAAGCTAGTACTCAGGGACCAGACACTAATGGGCATAGTTACTATATAAATTCTTATAATTCCATTTCAAAAGCAGTGTTTCAAAAATAGCATCTTAATTGCAACCTATTGGAAGTAAGCAGGGGCAAGTAATAGACATTGCACTTTAAATAATTCTCCTGGACTCCATTACCCACAAATTCCAAAGAATTTCTCCTGACTCCAGTGTTTTTATTAGATAGTCAAAGTCTCATGTGCAAGGATTATCTTCCAAAGTGTTTATAATTTCATGTACATTTAAAAAATTATTACATAATTAGGAGTAAATATAAAATAATGGCATCCTTTTCATTTTTGTCCATCCTTAGTGTTTCTACATACTCATTTTGTAAACTTTCTTCTTAAATCCTCTTAGAACTTATTTGCAGAAATAACTATTGAGTATTAATTACAACATTCTTATATTTATTGTTTGAATTTTGTCTTGTAGAATATTTTATTCTTTCTGAGTAGTGGACTTTTCCAATGTGATATAAAATTATATGCTTTTATTTATTGGGCTATATTTTTACTTAGCTATGTCATTTATACTGTGGATTCTATTTTTTACTTCATTTTACTTGTCTAGTCTGTTGTGATTTCTGTTTCATATCTTATCTGTTTATTGCAGTATGATACACAAGAGGGATCATAATGAGGACTTGAGATAACAGAGAGGAGCCATTAAATAGAGGTGTTAATGTGACCAATCATATGAGGTTTGTATGTAGACTCCCTTATCTTATTTGAGGCACACTCCTCACTTAATAGTTTATTGACAACAAACATTTTATATTTGTGTCATAATACCTGTTTGAATATATAATTCATTTTACAAAACACATATTTTGTGTTAATTGCAACATTTCCTTTCTCAGTAATTTCTCAGTAATTTCTGAGTCCATCTTTCACCAATACCTCAAAAACTAATTCATAATCTATTGATTTCTTTGCTGGGGTTTTGAATTTTAGATTTGTATTGGTATGTGGACAATTTTAATCTAACTTTTGTGTTCTAGAGTCAAGTATTACATCTACATATTGTATTCACTTTTCCAAATTTAAAAATTATTGTGACTATTGCAAATCTCAAAAGCTTCTTAGATTCATTGATTTGTGTGTATGTGTGTGTGTGTGTCCATGTGTGTGTATTTGTATGTGCCTGCACATGTGTGTTTTATGCTAAGAAGATTGCTCATTTGTGAAATGTTTGTAATGGAGTATGAGGATATGAATTTTGATTTGTAGCATTTACAAAACAAAATTATAAGAGAGTATGATGGCATGACATTGTAATACCAAATTTGGTCTAAAAGTCCAATGAGCTGCTAAGCTATAGGATCAATGAAAATCTCAAGCTCAAAGGTAATAAGCTGGAATTCAATTGAGCTAGAGACCCAATAGTGTCCTTACAATCATACACCTGAGCACATATGGCAGACCCCTCACTCACCCATGATCATATACACAAATATATTTAAGAATTCATTTTTAAAACATCCAATTTAATTGAAATAATATCCAATTAACCATATACCAGATACAAATGTCATCTTGACAATAGGTTCTAAGTTTTGAAAGTTCATATTCTTCATCTTTACTTTTCTATCTTAATATTGTGTCAATTTTGGGTCTCATGTGGCAGTTTCTTATGAAGTTTATGTGAGACTGATCATACAACAAAAATTAATATATCTTTGCTCTCAATGTATTATTCATATTCTCTCAATAAATTTGAAAATTATTATCTTCTTAAAGTTAATGAATTGGAATATTTAAAGTACATATGGATGTTTTAATAATCTTAAATACGTGTTTATAGCTTTCAGTATACCAAATTTCATCTCTATGCTTTTATTTAATTTGTGTCATTTATTTCTAATACAGGGTCTGACTATGCTGCTCAAAGTTGTTACAACTCAAGCATTAAAGCCATGCTTTTTCTCAGCATCCTGATATTCTCACACTGGAGATTACAAGCATGAACTTCTGGTATTGTAAAGCCACTTGCTTTCCTATTTCCTTATTGATTGTATATTGCTCATGAAAATAATTAGATTGAACCTTATATTTGCTATACTCTATATTTTTTGATTACCGCATGTCTTACTTTATAAAAGGTCACATGCCTTTTCAGAAAAAATGAAGATTATCTTGTTAAAGTTAAGCACCAGACATCTGATAACTATAAATATGAAGTACTTATTTCCCCCATTTAATGAAAAAAAATGAAAAGGAAAGGATGTGGCTGTTCCTAGCTATGGTTGAGGAGAATGTCTATTGCAGATAAAAGGGAGAACATAGCCAGAGGCAGACATATCTCGGAGAGTCCAGAGTATCCAGGATCCTGAGCCATGTGAGGAGAGAAAAAAAGGAAATAGAGTTAGGAGAGAGGAGGACCAGGTATAGGATCCAGGCAGCAAAAATGACAAAAGAGTCAGGTAACCAAAATGGTTGAATTATATAGAGCCTCTGGCTGAATGCCACCCCAGCCCCTGGGCTGGCAGGTTCATGGTAGAGGGCAGGGTATGCCAGCCAAACTTTTAACAGGTAAGAACTAAAGATTACTGGGAGAACCAGAAGGCCATCTCTGCTTTGTTGTTACAGTCACCTCAGCCATTTGTTCTAAGTTCAAACTACACTCACTAAGTGCCTTGAAAAAGGCATTAAGGACAAGGTGAATTGGAAAGGCAAGAGTGGGTTTTCTTGGTTAATATATATATATATATATATATATATATATATATATATATATATATATATATATATATATATATAGTTATATATATAGTTATATATATATAGTTATATATAAAGTATATATATATATTTAGTTATATATATAGTATATGTATATATAGTTACATATATATAGTTACTATATATATATAACTAAATATTTATATATAATAAATATGTATATATACATATTTGGTTACTAATTTATTGATATTTTGTGAATCTGTCTTTCTTCACATAAATAGAAGACACTTTCTCACAGCAGATATTTTGTTACTCTAGATATAACATTTTTCTTCCACCTTTCATACAGAATGTTTTCTAAGATTTTTGTACTGTGATTTCTTTCTTTCCATTTTTAAATTTTCATCAACATTGGGCACAACACATTGCTTTATTCCTTTCATTTTATATCATTGTGGAATTGTGGACTGCACTCCAAGTGCTATAAAATAAAGTATTTTTCTGAAAGTGAGATCTTCACTAATTTCTTGGGACAACACTAGATACCTTAAATGCAGCTAGAATTTATACTGTTTCTGAAAAATTACAGTATTAAATAACTCCTGTCAGATTTATAACCTTACCATCTATGGAGAGTTGACCAGGTGTACGGTATTCACCTTAATTTCTCTTTTTTGCCATGACATAAATCTACTTTAGTGTCCAGAAAGGTAAACAATTCTGGTGTGCCTTGGAGCAACAAAGTTTCTATCACCCTGGAAAGGGCTACGATTTGAAAAATGATGACACTTAAGGAAAGATGATATCGTGAAGTTTACCTAGAGGTGTTATCTATAGTTTTCACTTCAACATAGCATGGTAATAAGAAATAGATGAAGTAAAAAGCTGAATGACATCATAGACTCTACCAATTTGATGTAGAAAATTTTAAATAAGTGGTTATTTGAAAAATGATTGAATGGTTTTAAGGCCTTTGACAGTTGTCTGGGCCATGAGTGGCTTGAGTCATGTTTCAGCATTTTCTGTGATTATTTATACTACATGTCCAAGGCTCACAGGAAAACAGCACAGAAATTTTGACATTTCCCACTATTTTAGTCCAGTATTAGGAAACTCCAGCAGGTGCTCAGATTAAAGCTTTAGGGACATGGTCAAAGAAGATTGGAGGTTGGATGTTTACATAAAGTTAGGAGCCTGTAGTTCTTGAATAAAATTCAGTGTGTCAATTTTTTTATATCAAAATTTTCAGGCCTGAGGAGTTTGGTCATTCAGGAAAATTCTTGACATGCAGACAGAAGCACCTGATCTTTATTCATGAAATATATGAAAAAATTGAAGGCATACTAGTATAGGGAAGTACCTCCAGGACCTGAAGAGAATTAACAGACAGATCTCTGAGTTTTGTTGGCTGGTTGACCTAGATATCTTGGTAAACTCTAGTTTATTGAGAACACTTTAACAACTGATTCAGAGTTAGTAAATATTTGCATTTAACCAGTAATCAGAGTATTTCACAAGCATGATAAAATATGTGAATACATGAATTATATTCTACATGTACATGACTTCTGCCAGATTAAGCCAGCTGATACCCCTCTATGGCTTGGGGAAGACCTCATGAAGTTGGACTCCTGTCTGAGCTATTGAAATGCTACTTGATTTAAGAGAGTAGGGTTCCTTTAGTTATATTTTTCCTGAGGGGCTACATATTCTCATGTTTTTGTTGTTGTTACTGTTGTTTGGTTATTTTTTTAAATGGTAGAATCATTTATTTGCTGGCATTATTTCTTTATCTTGCAAAATACATATTTCATCAGTGTTTTCCTAGGAAATGTCAGGCAACATATGCTTTGTCATACAAACCAATCGGGAAACAGACTGACAACAGTTTCTTCCATTAGCTGTGAATGCATTTATTGCCAGTTCAGAGATTTTAGTTACTGTATATATGGTCTGCTCTGAGCTTGGCACTCGTGCTGACCTGGGGAGATAATAAAAAGTCTCTGCTTCTTAGTAGATGGTCCATTTTCATTTGCTCCTTTTTATTTATCTTTTATTGAGTATTTTATTTATTTACAATACAGATGTCATCCTCTTTCCCCATTTACCCTCCCTAGAACCTACTATCCTATCTCCTTCCTCCCTTTTGCTTTTATACCATTTTAATTACATGCATGTATTGAGGTCAGTTCTAGGTTGAGGGTCTAGCAATACAATAGATGCAAATAGTCAAGGAACAACCAAGACAATAAACACAAATAGTCAAAGAACAAGCAAGGCATTAAACTGAATTACATGAACACTCCATGATCACTGTTTCTAAGGGCTTATCAGGATGACCAAAATATCTGAGCCTACTTCTCTGTCCTAGCCCAAGGTCATTTTTATGTCTGAAGCCTACTTCCTTGTTCTAGCCTAAAATTTAGATTCCTGTCTGAAATGACTTCTTTCTTCTAGCATTTTCAGAGACATATGGAGAAATTAGGTGCAGATCCCCAAGATATCATGTTAGCAAGAGATAAATTTGGGACAGGATCTGGATTTCAAACAGGTGTTATCATGTGTGTTAAGGCTCAAGTTAAAAATACATTTGTTTCTTCTACAATATTTAATTTAATGCATTGATTGTACACCTTATAATTGTTTTTTTGTTTTATCATCCAGTATGTCAATTATGGAGGTCTTTCAACCATCTTTTGTTTTAGTGCCATGAGTGTCACATAACTTTAGTATCCTAAAACTAGCTTGCAAGTATTAGAAGAAATGAGTCAGGCTTTAAGCAGAAGCAAGAGTAGAGTGGGCTTGATTAATGCTTGTATAATATCTTTAATTTCATTAATGGCTAGCATCACTGGTTAGAAGTTAAGACAGCTACTTTTGTTAGCCATTTAACAAAAAATGTTACTAATGTGTTGAATATACAAGATTTAGATAGGCAATTAGAAGAACAGATTGATGCTCTTTATCCTATTCAAATAATTGGAATGAGGTTCAGAATTTAATGGTAAGGAGCCATCTCAAGTGTCATGCCAAATACCATTGGATTCATGTTCTAAAATTTACAGTGGTAGTCATTATAATTAGGAAGAAGTTTAAAGACACAGTGTATTTGGCATAATTTGAACACCTCTCTTGACATTTTAACGTTACAGAGTGAGCTTATGAATTTCAAAAATAGTAATCTGCTGAGTGTTGATGTGGTAGATACTGCTGATAAAATTAACCTTGGCCTGAGGTCAATATTTCTATTTTGGTCAAGCTTCAAGAATGACATATATAGCTTGATCATGCTAGCCATTTTTGTCCTGGGAATACTTTTATTCTTGCCCATTGTTGTTAAAGCTTGTCTTTAACAACATCAGCATGTTGGCAGCCAAAGTATATGGCTTGAACCTTAAAATGGATCCTCAGACAGAATTATTAAATTAACAGGCTGACAAGCCAAGGGCATGTAAAAATGTGAAACAGAGCCTTACCAACCTATACAGAAGTGCATTGCTTTGGATAATGCATATTCCATGACAGGTAAGGAAGGCATTCTTGTCAGAGCAACCTAAGACAGGCTCAGTCTTGTTAATGAAATAAAAAGGGGGAGAGGCAGAGAGCCTTTGGAGCTGCTTGGCAAGAATCTGACATGGGTCAAGGAAAGGAATTGGACTGTTTTGCAGGAATATGACATTGGCCAAGTGTGGGACCATGAAAGGATGATTTGGTTTCTGGTAGGGGACTGGCTTAGAGATAACCAGAGACCCAACAGGTGTTCATTGCCTGTGAGGGATGGCACATATTATGCCACACCCCCAGATTTTCAGACTCCTGACACGAAGTCTAAGACCTCCAATTGATCTGTACCATTTAGTCACGTACAGCAACATTGCTACCAGCCCTTCCACAGGTAGAGGGCATGACTATAGGCCTCAGCCTCGAGAGACTTCCATATTAATGAGATACCTAAAGGCCAGAGGGTATAGCTAATTAAGTATTCTTTCCCAGACCTTCCTCCCCCCTCCTTCCCTATTTAAGTCAGTTTCACCTTGACCTAAGTGGCAGTGCATCCAGATTCAACTACCATCCATCATGAAAATGAAGGCTATAAAAAACACAGATTTTCTCTTGTCTTTCAGGGCCTACTGTGGAGTTCAACCATGGAGGCCTGCCTCTTCAAGCAAGCCAGTGGAGCCATGACCCTGCCAAGCAAGCATAATAACTGAATCTCTTCCCTTGGGGTGTCCAGGACCTCTTTCTTCTATTCCCCACCTCATTGCATCTCCATTCTGCCATGGCCTCCCAGCGGAGTCTGGGAGCCACAGAGCTTGAGATCAGTCAGTCCCTGGCTGCCTCCTGGCCCAGGGATCTCAAACTTGAGAGCCCTTGGCCCCTCCTTTGTGGAACTTCAGATTAAGTTTCTCCCAGTCAGGGGCCACCCCTGTGGCTTCTTACAACCCAGTGTCCCAGTGTGGTACAGAACTAAGTCAGTCAAAATCCCTCGTGCGCTTCTGTTTCTCTCTGGAGAGAACAGAAGATGCACAGGGGCTCACAATTCAGCCCAACAGAGCAAGCACATGCCCATGTGTGGGCCATCATTCTCAGTAGGTGGTGGAAGATGTGGACAGAGCCAGCTCCAAAGCTCCCTGCTGGTGCCAGTGGAAAAACCTCTCCAAGGATAGTGAGTAAATCAAGCCTAGTTCACAAGACTAGGCTGGCCTCTCTCTGTCTCCTCTCCTCTCTCTTTCTCCATGTGTTACTGGTCATGTTCTCTGCTTTGACTTCTCTCTCTCTCTCTCTCTCTCTCTCTCTCTCTCTCTCTCTCTCTCTTTCTCTCTTACCCCACATGTTTTCCAGCTCGACAGCCAAGGACAAGGAAGTAGACTTCAGGCAGATATCTGACATTAGCCTAGAACAAAAAAGTAATCTCAGGCAGGAATCTAAATCTAAGGCTAGAATTAAGAAGAAATTGCAGACATTCTCATGTGTAATGTGTTATTTATGCATATATAGGAAACACTAAATTGATTTAGTTGCTGCAAAGAAGAAAAAGTGAATGCATGAAGCTGAGATAGAACAGTGCTACTAGGAATCAGGGAGGAATTTTAAAATCATGAATATAATAAGATTATTTTTCATTTATTAATTAATTTATTTACCTCCCAATCACAGCCCTCCTCCTCTTGGTTCCCCACACAAACACAGCTCCTCTCCTCTCCTCTTCCCTTCTCCTCACAGAGGGAGGAGAACCCTGAGTATCAACCTACCCAGTTCATTAGATCACTGCAGGTCTAGGCTCATCTTCTGCCACTGAGGCCTGACTAAGCATCTCAGTTAGAAAGAGAGAATTCAGAGGCAACAGAGTCAGGGACAGCCTCTGCTACAGTTGTTGGTGAACCCACATGATGACCATGCTGCACACCTGATACATCATATGTACAGGAAGGCCTACATCCAGCCCTGGTGTGTTCTTTGGTTGGTGATTCAGTTTAAGATCTCCCAAGGGTCTAAGTTAGTTGATTGTGTTGGTCTTCTTCAGGCCTCCCTATCCCCTCTAGGTTCTTCAGTTCTTTCCCCAACTCTTCCACAATCTTCTCAAAAGCTTAAGTTTTAGGTGTAGGTCTCTGCATCTTTTTAGGTCAGTTGATGGGTAGAGTGTCTTAGAGGACAGTTTTGTTAGGCTCTTATCTATCCAGGTTGATAGATAAAAACATACCCTGAGTCTTCAAGGTAATTGAAGAAGGAAGACAGACCATCAATGTGTCTATAAAGATCTAAGGACAGCTCAATACATTACACCCAAAATGGCAAAGATTGCTACTTCATTTGTTCATGTCTGTCTCACAGAGAGTACCTGTGTATCCAAGCCAGCAGCGAAAACTGTTGTTGTAAACAGTGTAATCACATGTTGTGTCATTGTGACAAAACTTTAACCAACAATGAGGTATCAAGGTCTCACAGTGTGTTTCTGTGAATACATTACCCATTAAACACAGTAACTGTTGTTTCCTTTATCCACACTTAGACTTCCATGTACATATGGTAGACTCACACAAATCAAAGTTGAATTCACAGTGGCCTCCATGATCCAGGTGCCTTTATAGAATTAAGCCCCAAGAGCATCCTGGCATGCAACACTGTGAAGACATGGCTTGGATACAAAGTTATCAATTTCCAATCCACATTTCACACAATAATACACCTGGGGACAGACACACATGTATCTTCTTATCTCATTGAAACATGTAGTCTTATTCATGCAGGAATTAGAAACACATTCATCTACTTCCACCTGACAATGCTTGCCTTGACACAGAGAAGCAAAAGTAGCCATTGGTTTCATCATGATTCAAAGCCCCATTTTCCCCAGGAATGGAAGCATTGTAATCTGTCTTACAGAACATTATAGCATATCCAGTAGGGAAGATATAGATAGGAAGCCTCCTTATTGGTAGGTAGTCTCTCCATAAAAATTAGTGGAAGTTTTACATAATAACCCATTGTACCCAGGAAGGCATGGGCACAGGAAGCACCTTTTTGGGGGAAGTTTTTACACAAGTAGCAATTCCTTGACAGAGACTGGAGAATCAAGGGTCTTTTATATCTTCATAGCCTTGTTCAAATTATTAGCTATGTGTAAGCAACACATATGTGTAAATAACCACCCATGGCCCAGGTTAGTTGACCATGTTGATCTTGTGGAATCCCTATCCTGTCCAGGTTCCTCAATATTCCTACAGCTCTTCTACAAGACTTCCTGAGCTCTGTCTAATATTTGACTCTGAATCTCTGCATCTATTTCACTCAGCTGCTGGTGGGAGAATATCTTTGTTTTTAATGGCTGAATTGTATTCCATTGTGTAAATTAACCACATTTTCTTTACCCACTCTTCAGTTGAAGGACATTCGTTTTTTTTCTAGTTTCTGGCTGTTATGGATAGGTTGCTATGAACACAGTAGAGCAAGAGTTCTTTTGGTATGGTTGCAGCATATTCTGTGTATATGACAAGGAGTAGTAAACCTTGGTATTGAGGTAGAATTATTCACACCATTCTAAGAAACAGCCACATTTATTTGTCTAGTGCAGTCCTGTGCATACTACCATGAATTTTTTGAGATCATATGTATAAGTGTTTTTGCTTGGATGACAGGATATCCTGGGACTTGGAGGCCAGTAACCATACAGCCATAAAAGAAAAAGATATTCCAATGTAAAGTCAATCTAAGATATCAGGGCCCAGGAACTACATAGCTCTGAGTTGGGACAGGTCCCATTGGAAGGGAATTATATGATGTGGGAGCTCAAAAACCTTAGAGCTCTAAGGTGGGACAGTGTCTAGATGAGAGGGCATCCTGAGATACAAGAGCTTAGAAACTACATTGCCCTGAGAGAACGCCTCCTCATCAGAGGCCTTGTAGCTCCCAGAGTAGGGTATCCCCAGCTGAGCTGAGGAGTTCAGGGGTCTTAGCTATGCTCATTTTCTTCTCTTCATTGCTTTTTTGCTTCTTGGCTTCTTCTGACAAAGATTATACCAGGCAGAAAATGTCATAAAACAAATTTATTGGTGAGTCCAGGATGTTCAGGGACCAATTGAGGGACAGATGCCCTCTGCTTCTGAAAGTGAGCAGCAGGGAACTTCATAAAGGACAGTGCTTATATCAGATTTCTTAAGGGGTAGCGCTTTTCAGGGCAGAGATTTCCAGATTGAGAATTGGTAAGATTTCAAATCTTGAGCTTGGGGAGCTCAGGTAAAGTGGGTTTTTTGTTCAGTGATGGTTGGATTTCCTGTTCACCTGCTCAGAGCTTGTGTGTGTGTGTGTGTGTGTGTGTGTGTGTGTGTGTGTGTGTGTGTGTGTGTGTATGGGGGGAGCGTAGGGATTGGTGAGTTTTCATGTTTAGGGATTGGTGAATTTTTCACCCACTTTTCCCAGCATTGGGACTACAGGTTATGGTGGGAAATCCTCCCTGGTTACAGCTGACATTTGCTGAAACACCATCTCTAGGGGACTGCTGGTTCATGGGAGAGAGGCTAGAGATGAGATATTGTGAACAGCTCCTGTGGGACAGATACTGCAGTGGTGTTTCACAAAAGTCAGAAAAGAAGGTGTTGCCACCATGGACAACAAACACCTCCTGAAAGCAATAGACTGAGGCAGGATAGGTGTCACTACTGTGGACAGCACCTACGGAACAGATCTTGCTGAGGCAGGAAAGTTGATATGTTACCATGCATAGCTTCTGTGACAGCTACAGGCTGAGATGTCATGATACCACTATTTTGACAGCTCCTGAAAAGCCTTCTTACTATGATTGAAGGCTGGTGCAGGAATGAAGGGTTTGATGGATTTTGTGGCCTGTCACACCACCACCTTGACAGTGTGGTGTGTCACTCGGGAACTACAATATGTGTGACAGTCTTATTGTTTCTGGATTATATTCTATTGTTTAAATTTTCTATCCTCATTGGATCTTATTTTTCTCTAAAATACCTCTTTTATTATTTTCTTACATTTGACATTTGTAACATATACCATGCTAATTTGAAATATTGCTTTACTGGTGCTACAACTCATCATGTCTTTATTTAACACAAGAAATATTATAGAAAGACACTCTAATTGAAATAAAGGTCTGATGCAATGTCTTAACTCATGAATATAATCATAGTATTTGGAAAGCTGACATAGGGCAGTTGTAGAGTCACCAGCCTGTTATACTCAGCAGCCCACAATTACAATCAAAAGGGCACAGACAAAAAAGCAGTCTTTCTACTAAATATCCAGGGTTAAGGTCCATGAAGTCAGACACATGCTCAGCCCCAGGTAAAACATGCTGTTTTTGTCTGTTATTAATTGGATTCATAGTTCAGGGTAAAGTCCATTTCCCATTACTGTCTCTGTTAACTTTCTTTTTGTTTTGCTTAACAGAATTTATATAGCTATTTGAGTGTTTGCAACTGAGTATTTTGAACTGTATAGCTTTATCTAAATTTTTAAAAACTAATTCTTTAATATTTTTTGCAGTCCAGACTTTATCCCCTTCATGTTTCACTCTCTGTTCTACATCTCATACCTCCTCCCCCAATCTCCAAGAAGATATTGCCCCTCCCACTCCTTCAGATCTCCCCACTTCCTGGGATTCCAAGTTTCTTGAGGGTTAGGTGCACCTTCCCTGAGTAAGTCCAGACCCAGCAGTCCTCTGCTTTATATTTTCTGAAGGCAACATATCAGCTAGTGTATGCTGCCTGGTATTTTTAGTGTCTGGGAGATCCCAGGAGTCCAGGTTAGTGGAGACTGCTGGTCTTCCTCTAGGGTATTTCTATTCTTCAGCTTGTTTCAGCTTTTCTCTAATTCAACCCAGGGGTCACCACCTTTTGTCCATTGTTTGGGTGTGAAAATCTGCATCTGACACTTTCAGCTCCTTCTTAAACCTTTCAGAGGCCAATCATGATAGGCTCCTGTTTGTAAGCATACCATAGCATCAGTAATATTGTCAGGTGTTGGAGCTGCCCCCTGAGTTGGATCTTAATTTGGGCCTGTCACTGGGCTTTATTTTCCCAGACTATTCTCCATTTTTGTCACTGCAGTTATTTCAGAGAGGAACAATTCTAGGTCAGAGTTTTTGACTGTGGGATGGCAACTCCATCCCTCCACTTGCTGCCCTGTTTTTTCTACTGGAGGTAGACTCTATAAGTTTTCTCTGCCCCTATGTTGGTCTAAGGTCTCTCCCTTTGAGACCTGAGATTTTCTTACCTCTCAAGTCCCTAGTACACTTTAGAGGGTCCCCCCCCACTCCTACTTCCTGAACTTGCTTGTTTCCATTGTTTCTATTGACCCTCAGGTGTTCAATCTTGTCCCCTTCTCCCGTAATATGCAATCCAATATATAAACAAAAATCAAAGAAAAAAAAATCACATGATAATATTCTTAGATGCCAAAAAGCACTTGACAAAATACAGCACCTCTTCATGTTAAAAATATTGGAGAGATAAGGAATTCAAGGTACATACCTAAATATAATAAAAGCAATTTACAGCAAATGAACAGCCATTATCAAATTAAATGGAGAGATACTTGAAGCAATCCCATGAAAATCATGGACAAGACAAGGATATCCACTCTCCTCATATCAATTTGATATAGTACTTGAAGTTCTAGCTACAGCAATAAGAAAACAAAAGGGAGATCAAGGGGATACAAATAGGCAAAGAAGAAGTCAAGTTATCACCGTTTGCAAATGATATGATAGTATACATAAGCTACCCCAAAACTTCTACCAGAGAACTTCTATAGCTGATAAACAAGTATAGCAAAGTGGCTGGATATAAAATTAAGTCAAATAAATCAGTAGCCTTCTTTTATACAAATGATAAACAGGCTGAGAAAGAAATTAGGGAAATAATACCCTTCACAATAGTCACAAATAATATGAAATATTTTGGGGTAACTCTAACCAATTAAGTGAAAAATCTATATGACAATAACTTGAAGTCTCTCAAGAAAGAAATCAAAGATCTCAGAAAATGGAAAGATTGCCTATAGTCATGGATTGGCAGAATTAGCAGAGCAAAATGGCCATTCTACCAAAAGCAATCTAACATTTCAATGGAATCTCCATCAAAATCCCAACACAATTCTTCAAGGACATGGAAAGAACTTTCTGTTTTATTGGTTATTTTATTTATTTATATTTTAAATATGTCCCCTTTCCTCATTTCCCCTTCACAATCACCCCATCTCCATCTCCCTCCCTTTGCCCCTATGAGTGTGCTTTGACACCCACTCATCCACTCCTGCCTTATCTCTATAGCATCTCCCTATGTTGAGTTATCAAGCCTCAATAGAACCAAGGGCCTTGTCTCCTATTGATACCAGATAAAGTCATCCTCTGTTACATATGTAGCTGGAGCATTGGATCCTTCCATGTATACTCTTTGGTGGTTTAATCCTTGTGAGATATGAGTGTTTCAGTTAGTTGATATGGTTTTCCTATTGGGTTGAAAACCAATTAAGCTCTTACAGTCCTTCCCCTAGGTCTTCAATTGGGGTCTCTGGGCTCAGTCTAATGGTTGGCTGTGATTATCTGCATATGTAATAGTCAGGTGCTGACAGAGCCCCTACTTTCTTTGATTGTGCTAGAGCACATAGTAAGTAGGGATATCTAGCTGAAACTACTCATCAAATGAAGATCCCTAGGACTGGACGTTTTATTGGTTTGTTCTATCTATCTATCTGTCTGTCTG